>NC_056727.1:535064501-535282001 GCF_019279795.1 Protopterus annectens | reverse complement strand
GTTTGAAACTTGAGGCCTGCAGTGCTTCATCACAAAGATGTTTGTAGAGGTTGCAAATTTTAGGAACCAGAAATAGGCCTAGATATGCTTCCTGGGCTTGCCACACCTGTACGAGAAGTAAGGAATGTGGTGGCAGTCCATGATCAAAGATTTCTCCTCTAATGTCTGCTTCTGAGGCAACCCCTATGTGCATTGTAAAATCTGATGATGTGCTTTAATTCTTCAATATATGGGGAACCAGAACAAAAACCTTCCGAAGACTGCTGGATAAAATAGAAATCCTTTAATGGATAAATGTCCAGGATACAAAACCACTGTGAAAATCACTGTTGAGTGCTTTCGTTCACCCTCTTTGAACTTCTTCAGAACAATTTAAAAACAATTTATATGCAATGAAATACCTACACAGGATAAATGCCAATTTATCAATTACACAATCATTTAAAATTTAAAGGAGCATACTCTCATATTTTATTACATAATGTTTCATCTTTAACAAAGGTGCAATGGAGCAACTATCTTTTAAACCAGGATATACTGTTTTGATTTGCCATCTAGTTTCCTTGATATTTAAATTATTGTCTTGTCACTTTACCCTGCATATCTTTCTGTATAGAGTCAAGTACAAAAAATTTAAACCCATGGGTGTTATTTTGTGTGTCTATATAATGCATTTGCGGATGCCTCTATCCTAATATCTCTCATGTGATCATAAATTTGATCCCTAAGCCTTCTAGAGGTCTTCCCGACATAAAAGTCTGGGCATTGTTGACATAATGCTGCATGTACCACATTCACTGAATTGCAATTATAATGGGATCTAGTAGTATACGTATAATTCTGAATCGTTACATGGTCATTCACTAATATGTGTGCACATAACTTACATGCCCCACATTTGAATGTACCAGTCCTTTTGATTTTGTTCACCTGAGTAGTATTTAGTAACCTTTTCCAATATTTGCTTAAAGGTGGTATCTTTTTTGTATATCACCTTAGGTATTATTCCTACTTTTCCATCATATTTGGTTCAGATAAAATCAACCACCAATTTTTAAAAATTACATTAGTTATATGTCTGCCATCCAAACTATAAGTGGTAATAATTGCTCTGTTATATCCCTCTTGATTATGTTCTTTTGTGGCTTTCACTATCTCCTTATGTATAAGGATGGGTTGGATTTAACCCTATTTGCCTTTTTCTTTTGACCTCACCTAAAATATCATAAACAAAGCTTTCCGGATAGCCTCTCTTTAAAAACATATTCACTGCTTTCCCACACTCATTCAGAAAATTATTTTCATTAGATATCATCCAGGCCAGTCTTATGAACTGGACTGACTGTCTGATGAAGCGGAGTGTATCCGTGAAAGCGCTTACTAGTCTACTTTGTTTTGATTAAAGGAACTTGCTGTGTGCAACCAACATGTTTTTTCTTTTACTAATAAATTTTTAAGCCTGCCAACAGCCAGACGTCACTGGAGCAAAGGAGTCCCAGTGAATGCTGTGGTAGCCACCAAGAAAGAGCTAGCAGAACAGAGTTCTTCTGTCCATCTTCCAGACAAGGAGTCCACAGCATTGGACAGATTTGGAAAGTGTCTTTGCCTCTGCAACCTTTACCCTGAGGTCATTAAATCACCTTGCACACTTTAGACTTGAGAGGTTTTAACCAAAGAGCTGTCAAATACTGTGAGTCCACATCTGCAGAAGATTTCAAAAAAACATCCTTGCAACTGGGCAATTTTTTATCCATATCAAACTCTTCCATTATGTTGATCTCTCACACAGTTGAAGGAACCTCATGAGTAGCTGGTTCAGGCATTGCTGTAAGGAGACGTGCCTGGATGCAACTTTACGTAGCCTTTTATAATGTCCTTTATTAATGCCCCATTCAATGGCAGTTCCTTGTTTGGTCTATCAGTAAGAGAGACTTTTACCCACAGTGAACTAGATGGAGAGACTGTCTACCATGGAAAATCAAGTTTTCGACCCCTCGACAAACCTTTTCCAGGAATCGGAGAAGCGATAAGATGATGTGGTTTGGAAACCTCTGGGGCCTTTACAAGGCCTGCTTGGTGATAATTCATCCAGAGGCAGAGGAGGAAATTATAATGGAAGACGTCACCCCACAGGCAGAGGAGGCCTGCAGAATTAGGGATGTTCTTCATTCCACATTGCTGCAGTCCTAACTATTGGGTAGTCCGCTGTCCAGTCGGCCCGAATACCAAAGTATATGGCTGACGTCGGTCAGGGCGCATTAGACTGACGTCAGTACGTCCGGGTACTAATGCGCATGACCGACGTCATATCCTCAGTCTTTTTTGCCGCATGGTCCGATGCAGAAGCAATTTTGCGAGTGCAGGTTGGCGTTCTGAAAGTTTCTGAAGCCAGAGTTTCAGACCGAATCAAAGTTGGCTGAGTACCCCGTTGGGGAATATTTTGGTTTTTTCTTGCCTCAGTATTTAACCGGATGTCAGAAAAAGTGAATAACTGTATTTCTTGTGGGAAACAGATACCTCATAGGGATTACCATACTTTGTGTATACCTTGTTTAGGGCCTGAGCACGACGTTGTTGGATGCCGCTCTTGTGCTAGATTTAACAAACGCACTATTAAGAGAAGGTTAGACTGTGCCAGGTTAGTGTTTGGGAAGCGTTGTAATTATAAAATGCCGTCGGATGCTCCGGCCGGCTTCGCTAAAAACGCAAGGACAAAACAGCAAAGCCTAGAGTGGAGGAACCGACAGTCCCAGACGTCGGTTCTTTAGAGGCTCAGTGGAGCCGGAGGTTTTGCCAGGTGTTTCTTTGGAGTCTCAGGGAGAGACTTTACTGTTACAGGATGTATCCTCTCAGGAAGTAGGCCAGGCTGAGGGGGCTTCTCAGGTGGCTGTTCTTCCCTCTCTTCCTAAGGTGGTCAGAGCCTCCCTTCTGTTTCCAAGGCTTCTTTGAGGGCAGGCCGAGTTTTGCTTCAGTGGGGGTTACTCCTAGTACTTCAGGGTCTTTGCCTAAGAAACATATGCTTAAAATGGCAGAGGATTTGATTACTATGATAAGGGGTTCTATGCCCCCTCCTGATAAGAGGCCTAGGGTGGAATCTGAGTTTGAGAGTTTTGAGCAATGCTCGGAGGCTTCTGAGTCTTCGGCTGAAGACTTGCAGGAGTACCCTCCTTATTCTGATTCTGATGTGGATGATTCTACTCCTTCAGCTTCCCTCCTGAGGATTTTTCATTTTCAGAGACTCTGCATTCCATGAGGGAGCATTTTAAATGGGAAGGTCAAGATTTCTCTGATTCCAGGAAAAGGCTTAGGGAATTCTTGTTTTACCCCAGCACAGGCCTTTAGCTATACCTCCTGTTTTGAATGTGGTGGAAGATGTTTTTGCAGAGGCTTCCCTGAATCCAGATTCTTTGCCTCCTGCCCCAGTTAAACCGGATAGGTATTATAGGGTGCCTGAAGCTCATAAGTATCTTTTAAGAGTCCTAGGGCAGACCCGGAAACTGTCTCTCAGGGGCCTAAAGGTGTGAAGGCCTCAGTTGTTAAAAATCCTGTCCCTCCTGATAAAGAGGCAAGGGCTTTGGATAGATGGGGAAAGAAAGTGTATACTTCTTCCACTTTAGCCATGAGGGCGTTGAATTGTCAGTTTCACATGTTAAAATATCAGAATTATCTTCTTTCACAGTTGAAATCTAAGGTGGATGCTCTGGCGGAAGGTATTGAGTGTAAAGAGTTGCAGGATTTAGTTCATGTGTCTGAACAAGTGGGTAAACATTCCTTGCAATATGGTTTTGATGCTGTGCAGGCCTCCTCCAGGGTGGCTGCCACTGGTTCTGTTCTTCGTAGGCACGCCTGGTTGAGAGATCAGAACTTAGCTGAGCATGTTAGGACAAGGATTTTGGATGCTCCTTTACAGTCTGATGTGTTGTTTGGTTCGCCTGTGGAAGCAGTTTTAAAGAAGATGGAGGACAAGGCTAAGTCAATGCAAACTGTTAAGGATTTTTTGCAGGTGCAGCCTCCGAAGTTTAGTAGAAATTGGCCTGCTAAGGGATGGACTTATCCTGCTTATGATTCCCAGTCTAGGGGTAGGTCTAGACGTGGTAGGGGCAGAGCTCAAGGTGCTTTTAGGCCTAGGACAGGGAGTTCACCTGCTCAGACTTCTGGTGAGGGCAGGGGTCAGTCCTTTCGTAAGCAGACCCAATGACCTGCCTTTTCAGCTGCCAGTTCATTCTCGCCTGGCAGCACCGTTGGGAGGAAGGCTGTCTCTTTTCAAAGAAAATTGGGATTTAATTACCCAAGACAGATGGGTTCTGGATATCATTCACCACGGTTACAGGTTTTATTTCCATACCTTGCCTCCTTTCAAAGGCATGCCAGACATTCCTCCTCTACAAAGACAAGAGGCTCACAAGCAACTTTCTCAGTTACTCCAAATAGGGGCCATTCAGCCTGTTCCTGTGCCAGAAAGGGGCCTAGGATTTTATTCTCGCCTGTTCCTAGTACCAAAGAAGGGGAACACGTGGAGACCAATTTTGGATTTATCTATCCTCAACACTTATCTGGACATTCCCAAGTTCAAAATGTTGACGTTACAACAGCTTTTACCTCTGCTGGGCAAAGATCACTGGATGGTAACTTTAGATCTCAAGGAAGCTTACCTTCATGTGCCTATAAGACTAAGTTGCAGAAAGTATCTGCGTTTTCGAGCTGGAAATTCTCATTATCAGTTCTCTGCATTGCCCTTTGGCTTATCTACTGCCCAGAGTATTCACAAAGGTTCTGGCTCCAGTGATAGCTTACTTCAGGGTAACACGAATTCAAATCTATCCTTACTTGGACGATTGCCTGATTCTGGCTCAAGAAAAGGAAGACCTTCTACAGCATTTGGAATATGTCATAGCAGTGCTAAGATGCCTAGGGTATTCTGTGAGCGAAATAAAGTCCAGTCTAGTACCCTCTCAAGACATGTGCTTTCTGGGTGTGAGACTGAATACAGCAGCCCAGATGGCCTTTTTAACCCCGGACAAACAAAAGAATCTTTCCAGTTACTTCCATCAACTATCTCTTCAGTCCGGGCTGACTGCAAGGACAGTCCTTCAAGCCTTAGGGTTCATGGCATCTTGTATTCTGGTGCTTCCCAATGCCAAACTGCATATGAGGAAGCTACAATGGTATCTCAAAATGTATGGACACAGCACTGCCAGGATTTGGACACTGTCATTCAAATAATACCTTGCATTCAAAAGGAATTTTTGTGGTGGGCTCAGGAATGTCACCTAAACAAGGGACTCTCTGTGACCCGGCCAGAGGCGAGTCAAATTCTAACGACAGATGCCTCAGACATTGCTTGGGGAGCTCATCTAAATGGAAAGTGGATACAAGACAAGTGGCCTGCCAGACTACAGCATCTACATATCAACATGAAGGAGATGTTAGCAGTCCAGTTTGCATTAATAGCTTTCAAGGAGTTACTTCTTCCAGGGCAGGTGTTGATTCTAACAGACAACACAACTGTCATGTGGTACATCAACAAACAAGGGGGAACACATTCTTACCCATTGTGCAGGCAAGCAATGATTTTATGGGAGACTGCGCTAAGCTTGCAACTAACTCTTCAGGCAAGGTTTCTGCCGGGAGCACAGAACTCCTTCGCAGATGTGTTAAGCAGACAAATCATGGATCCCCACGAGTGGAAACTGGATCTTCATGTATTTCAAAAGTTGACAGTGTCCTGGGGAACTCCAGACATAGATCTGTTCGCTTCTCCACTAAACCACCAGCTGCCAAAGTTTTGCACAAAGAGGTTTCATCTAACAGCTTGGAAAGTGGATGCTTTTTCTTTCAGTTGGAAAAATCTTCATGTGTATGCGTTTCCACCTCTGCCTCTTCTTCCAAAGGTGCTTCTAAAGGTCAGACAAGACAAGCCAAGGATGATTTTAATAGCTCCAGATTGGCCTCGGCAGCACTGGTACCCATTACTGAGGAGTCTGATAAAGAAGCCTCCATGGCCTTTACCCTTGATTCCACATCTGTTGTCTCAGAAGGACGGTCGTCTGCTCAATGTCAAGCTTCACTCTCTTCATCTAACAGCCTGGCATATTCTGTTTTGAAAGACAGCAGGTCTCAACTTCCTCAACAAGTTTTAAATGTGATTATGGAAGCCAGAAGACCTAGTACAAGGAAAGTGTACGCAGAAAAATGGAAGAGATTTTTATTTTGGACTGCAGCAAAGAATTTGGAGATTTCAGAGCCTAATTTGAGTGTGGCTCTTCAATATCTTACTGAGTTATTGGACAAAGGTTTGTCTTTCTCTTCCATTAAGATTCATGCTGCAGCAATTTCAGCTCACTATGATTGTGACCCACCATTGTTTTCACATCCTTTGTTCAAGCAATTTCTTAGAGGGCAAAGAATATAAGACCCCACGAGAGCTCCTACTCCTGCTTGGGATCTCAATTTTGTGTTGGAGAAACTTACTCTACAACCTTTTGAGCCTGCAGCTACTGCTGAACTGAAATACTTGTCATGGAAGACTGCTTTTTTGTTGGCCATTACTTCTGCAAGAAGGGTTTCTGAGTTACAGGCCCTTATGGCTGTTGAGCCTTTTTTGATTTTTCATAAGGATAGGGTATCATTACGTACTAATCCTTCCTTTATGCCCAAAGTGGTTTCTAGTGTGGCTTTAAACCAAACTATTCATTTGCCTACGTTTTATGCAGATCCCCAAAATAAAGGGGAAAAGATTTTGCACACTTTAGATGTACACAGGCAATTGCGTTATTATTTGAGCAGGACTAAGGATTTTAGGCAGTCTCAGCAGTTGTTTGTTTCTTTTGCTTTGAGTTCTCAGGGCAAGCCTGTGTCAAAACAAACTATTTCTAGGTGGATTGGGTTTTGCATTGCATTTTGTTATTCCCATCATGGCAAAGAGATTCCAGCTGGGATTCGGCCTCATTCCACTAGGGCTACTGCCACTTCAACAGCTTTTTTAAGGGGGGTGGCAACTAAGGATATTTTGGAGGCAGCTACTTGGAGTTCAGTGCATACTTTCTCTAAGCATTACCACCTTCCTCTCTACTCTAAGTCTAGGGCTGGTTTTGCCACAGCTATTTTGCAAGGCATGTTATCAGCTCCTGCTTCCTTATGATTTGCCAGCCTCCCTTACCTCTGCTTTGGGATTCTACCCAATAGTTAGGACTGCAGCAATGTGGAATGAAGAACATAGTACAGTTTTGTACCTACCATAAATGTAGATGTTCGAGGATCCACATTGCTGCAGTCCAATTTACCCTCCCTCCTTCCCCTCTGTGTTTAGGGGTGGTTGTGTAGGTGAGGTTCTATTCTGCTAATTTTGTATATTTTGTATATATATATATATTTTGGTGCAGATATGTTGGGAGTTTTTGGTTTTTGGCCTTATCTTTTC
Source organism: Protopterus annectens (assembly GCF_019279795.1). Lineage (NCBI taxonomy): Eukaryota > Metazoa > Chordata > Ceratodontiformes > Protopteridae > Protopterus > Protopterus annectens. Next base: position 535,274,581 of record NC_056727.1, on the reverse strand, counting down.
AGGGTCTTCTGACATCTGGGGCAAGAAAAGACTGAGGATATGACGTCGGTCATGCGCATTAGTACCCTGACGTACTGACGTCAGTCTAATGCGCCCTGACCGACGTCAGCCATATACTTTGGTATTCGGGCCGACTGGACAGCGGACTGCCCAATAGTTAGGACTGCAGCAATGTGGATCCTCGAACATCTACATTTATGGTAGGTACAAAACTGTACTTTTCAGGGATTCTTTTCCATATAGACCCTTCCAGTGCTCCTGAAGTGCTGCCTGGCTGTCCATCTCTGGAGGCAGTCAGGGGACAATTGTCCACCCACCCAGATGTCTGCGCAAATATAGCACAAGGTTCATGGGTGCTAAGAATAATATCCAGAGGTTATTGCATAACATTTTTCCTACTTCTACTCCCTCTTTCCAAAAGAACGAAGCTTCCCGACATTCCATCCATGTCAAAGGAAGGCAGCAACACAAGAAATCCAAAAACTGATAGAGTCATCCAGAAGGTCCCACCAGACCTTTAGAAATTTATTCATATTTTTTACTGCCCAAGAAGATAGGGGACCCAAGTCCCAGGTTGGATCTGATCAATTTGAATCAGTATCTGAAGAAATCAAAGTTCTAAATGGTCACACTACACAGTACACTCCATCCCACACTTTCTTCACAAGGATGATTGGATTGGCTCGATAGCTCTTCAGTACACATTCTATCATATCAAAACAGACAGATGCTCCATAAGACTCTTGCGCTTTTTTCTGGGAGCCAGTCATTACCAAATCAGAGCCCTGCCCTTTGAACTCACCACAGCCCCCAGGGTGTTTACCAAATGTATGGCAGTGGTGGCAGCTCACTTGAAATTAAAAGGAGACAAGTGTTTCCATATCTAGACAGCTGGTTCCTCAGCGCCCCCTGCAAGCATCTTCTTCATGCCAGGGGCTCTTTGATCCAGATTTGCAAGTCTTTGGATATAACAATAAACTATGCCAGATCAACCTTAACACCACTCCAGAGCCTGGAGTTCATTGGTACACTTCTGGATATGACAACACAGGTATTTTCTCTACCTCATCGCATTTCCACTGTCAGAAGTCAGGTTCATAATCTGCTTTCTCATCTATCTCCTTCAGCAAGATCAGTACTTCAAGAACTAAAGTACTAGGTTTTATGGCAGCAGTCATTGTATTGCTTCCTTTGGCATGTTTCTTTATGCATGTTCACCAATGGACTCTAGTTGTGCAATGATCCATTCTGCATCGACCCCTTTCTTTTCCAGTCAGGCTTACTCCAGTTTGCAAACGACACATCCAGTGGTGAATTCAATCTGACGACATTCATCTAGGATGACCTGTTCTACTACCCTCAATGGTTATAGTCACCCTGGACGCTTCTCAGCTGGGGTGGGGGCACATTTCTTGGGAAGAACAGTCTAAGGCATGTGATCCCCCCAACAGACCAATTTGTGCATCAGTGTTTTAGAGGTGAGAACAGTCCTACTTGTGTTGCAGACATTTCAAGATGCTCTCTCTGTAGGTACTATTGGATTTCAGACTGACAACTTGTATGTAGTCTGATACATCAACAAACAAGGAAGAACTGAATGTTATTGCTTCTTCACAGAGGCCATGAGAGTATGGGAATGCGAATGTCATCAGACTGCTTTCTAATTGCATTGTACATTCTGGGGAAAACCAACATACTAGCGGACAAACTAAGCAGGTCCATTTGATTCCTCAGAAATGGTGTCTTAATCTGTGGGTGAAATGATATTCCATTGTTTGGGCCAACTTTGCTGTGACTGCTTTGCAACTCCCCACAACAAGTGTAGCAGGTACTTTGCTCTTATCCCCTCTCGGGGAGTCACTGAGAGATGCTGTAGTCCACGGTTGGCCCTTGGGTCTCCTTTATGCTTATTCCCCTCTCCCATTGTTTCCCAAATTTCTACAGAAAGCAAGTCAATTGAAGAGCTCAGTAATCCTCATTTTCCCTTTCTGGGTTTGGGAAGTATGGTTCCCCTTCCTATGGTTTCACTTTTGTTATCCTGCATGGATACTGAAGTCAATTCCAGATGTCTTTTTTCATCCATCAGGGATTCAACATCCCAATATACAAGCCTTCAGACTAAAACTAACCACATGGTTCCTCCGCTTCCAGCAATGGTTAGACAGCCCAGGCTCTCTTCCCCTGTACATGACAATATTTTACCTTCTCAAAGAGAATCTACCAAAAAAAAGTATACAAGAGCAAGTGGAAAAGATTCTCCCTTTGGGCTTTAAGTAATGAATTTGACCCTTTCTCTGCTCTAGTTTCTGCTATACTTCAGTTTTTAGCAACTCTTTAAAGAAGGAGCAAGTTTATCTACAGTTAAACTTCAACTGGCAGCAATTCCTAATTTTCACACACAGGACATAAATTATTTGTTGGCTTTGTCCAAGTTGTGCAAAGCTTTTCTGAAAGGTGTCTTTCTTCTGAAACCTCCAGTAAAGGATCCCTCACCTCCTTGGGATCAAACAGTCATGCTACAAGGTGTAATTTGGAAACTTTTTGAACCTTCAACTAAAATGGATTTAAAGTTTCTTTCATGGAAAACAGTCTTGGTAGCCATTGTTTCTGCAAAGAGAATATCTGAACTCTAGGCCGTTTCTTCCATCACTTTTCATAAAGATAGGGTTACCTTGCAGACAAACCCTATTTTACCTAAAGTGGCTTCTGAAAGTAACATTAACCAATCCATTCACTTACCAGTCATCTTTCCAAATGTTTTGAATAAAGGAGAGTATGTGCTGCATCGTCTTGATGTACACAGACCGTTACATTTTTATCTTCACAGAACAAAATAAATTAGAAAGTCAGATCAACTCTGTCTCTTTTTCACCAAAAAAAGCTGGGTTTTCCAGTCTCTAAAGTCACCATAGCCAAATGGATTACAGACTGTATTTCTTGGATTTATTCTCAACAAGGCATGATCTTACGTAAACCTCCCCCATGTCATTCAATCAGATCCATGTCTTCATCTGCCTTTGGTCAAGAACATCTGTTGATATTTGGGCTGCAGCTACATGGTCCAGTGCTCATACCTTTGTTGCTCATTACAAATTGGATACTCTGGAATATCCTTCCATGAGGGCCACTCAAGATCAGTGTAGCTGGGGAATTCTGTCCTATATATTGAAGAATGAAAAGGACATCAGATTTAAGAAGTTGTGTACTCACTATAACTAGGCATATGTGTTGTCCATTTTCATTCTTCCTCCATTCCCCGTCCATTTTTTTAATCTGGAGAGACGTATTAGACTGTATTTAGAAACTGCAGATGTTCATCGTGTTTCACTGTTGCAGTCATGACTGTAGGGTTCTCCCCTGCCGGCAGGCAGTCCTCGGTCGGCCAGAATCCCAAAGTCTCGGTCTGGCGTCGGCGGTTCAACCATGCTCCCTGACGTCAGAGCGCCAGGAGTACAAAGCTGACAGCAGACGCCATCTTCTCCAGTCTTTCTTGCCGTGCGGTGATAGCAGTTCACAAGTGCCGGTCGGCTGACTCCTGACTATTTTTTCTGATAAACTTAAGTCCGAAGATTTTCTTCTCCACTCAAAGCTAAGTACCCCGTTGGGGAAAATTTTTTCTTACTCCTCTCCGATGTCAGAAAAAGTTAATAATTGTATTTCATGTGGGAAGCAAATACCTCATAAGGATTTTCATTCTTACTGTATTCCTTGCTTAGGCCCTGACCACGACGCAGCTAGTTGTCGGTTTTGTGCTAGATTCAATCAACGTACAATTAAGCGAAGGTACGATTTTGCCTTTCATTACTTCGGTAGGCGCTTTAACTACAAAATGTTGTCGGATACGGTTCCGGCTACCGGAGTTCACAAACGTCGCAAGGATAAAGACAGTCTTCTGAGGTCCAAATCTGATGATAGCGCACAAGCGGAGCCAGCTTCAGGTTCGGCCGTAGTCAGTGAGGCGCTTTTGCAGCCCCTGTCGTCGGCCGTTTCAGAAACGATGGCCAAAACGGACTCTCATTAGGAGCCACCCAGGCCTTGCAATATTTCTATTGCAGGACCTTCGGACCATGCTCCTTCGGATGGGTCCAGAGCCGCTGTGCAGGTACCGGCTTCCGAAGGGGTTTTCAGGCCTACTCAGCTTCTAATAAAGGCAAAGACAAAGGCAAAGACTCCTTCTAAATCAAAGACTGCAACACAGGCCTCTTCTGAACCGGCTCCCAAGTCACAGAAACCGTTACTCAAGATGGCGAAGGATTTACTTACTATGATTAGGGGTTCACATCCCCCTCCAGATAAAAGGCCAAGGCAGGATGTTTATTATGATTCCTCTGATCAGGCTTCTGTTTCTTCAGTTTCTTCTTCTGACCAGGAATATTCTTTACCTCCTTATGAGGATTCTGATGCTGAGGAATCCATTCCTTCAGCTTCTCCCCCTGAGGATTTCTCTTTTGGGGAAACTTTGCATGAAATGAGGGAACATTTCCACTGGGAAGGACAGGAGTATTCGGAATCTAAGAAAAGACTGAAGGATTTTCTTCTTCTTCCCCAGCATAGACCCCTGGCTATTTCTCCTGTTTTGGATATTGTGGATGATGCCTTTTCGGAGGCTAACTTAACCCCTGACTCTCTTCCTCCTGCTCCTGTTAAGCCTGATAGATATTACAGGGTTCCTGATTCCCACCAGGTTTTATACAAGAACCCTTCTGCTGACCCTGAAACCATTTCTCAGGGTCCTAAGGGAGTTAAGGCCGCTTCTGCCAAAAATCCCATTCCCACTGAAAAGGATTCTCAATCCTTAGAAAGATGGGGCAAAAAAGTGTACACTTCTGCTACTTTGTCCATTAGGGCTTTAAACTGTCAGTTTCATATGCTGAAATACCAGCAATTTCTCTTGTCTGTTTTAAAACAAAAGCTTACTTCCATTTCTGCCTGTGCAGATAAGGAATTACATGACTTATTGCATGCCACTGAACAAGTTGGGAAGCATGGTTTACACTGTGGATTTGATGCCTTGGAGGCTTCTTGTAGGGCTGCTGCCTCCGGCACAGTCATTAGAAGGCATGCATGGCTAAAGGAACAAAATTTGCCTGAACAAGTAAAGGCTAAATTATTGCATGCTCCTGTTCAGCATAATGTTTTGTTTGGATCAAAAGCTGAAGAGGTGATTAAAAAGATGGAGGATAAGGCGAAATCCATGCAAACAGTTAAAGATTTCTTACAAGTACAGCCACCTAGATTTAGCAGGAATTGGCCTTCTAAAAATTGGTCCTTTCCCACTTCAGACAGACCTCAGAGGGGTAGATATAGACACTCCAGAGGAAGGCCTCAAACACAAGCTTCTTATAGACCAAGACAGTGGACTGCTTCCACCCCTAGGGGAGGAGAGGACAGGTCACAAACTCATAGGAAACAAACTCAATGACTCCCTCTGTTGGGCTACAGGAACTTCTTGCCTGGAAGCCCCTCTCGGAGGAAAACTCTCTCTCTTTTTTTATCAAAATTGGACTCGTATAACCCAAGACAAATGGGTTTTGGATGTGGTTTTAAGAGGTTACAAATTCCATTTTCATACCCTGCCAAGGCCAAGCGGATGGCCAGACCTTCCAAAACATCAATGGACGGTGGCCTTAAACCAGGTGGAAGCTCTTTTGGCTATGAATGCCATAGAACTGATTCCACTTTCAGAGATGGGACAAGGTTTTTACTCAAGGCTCTTTCTAGTCCCCAGGAAGCAAAACTCATGGAGACCCATTCTGGATCTGTCGGTCTTGAACACCTTTCTAGAGATTCCAAAATTCAAGATGCTTACTCTACAGCAGCTACTTCCAATGCTGTCCAAAGATGCATGGATGGTAACTTTGGATTTAACGGAGGCATATTTACACATTCCCATCAGGCAGGAACACAGAATATACCTCAGGTTCAAGGCCGGATCGAGGCACTTTCAATTCTCTGCGCTGCCCTTTGGATTGTCTACTGCGCCCAGGGTCTTCACCAAATGCCTGGCTCCAGTAGTAGCTTACTGCAGACTCAAGGGAATTCAAATTTACCCTTATCTGGATGATTGTCTAATTCAGGCAGACAGCAAGGATGTCTTACTCCAGCATCTAGAATTTGTACAGAACCTCCTCAAGTTCCTGGGATTCTCTGTAAACATAAAAAAGTCAAATTTGACACCATCACAACAGATAACTTTTCTGGATGCTCTTCTGAACACCACAACCCAGATGGTATTTCTGACATCCGAAAAACAATTACAGCTGGCTTCATCTTTCAAAACCTTGGCAACTTTAACTCAACTATCTGCAAGGAGATTCCTGCAGGCTTTGGGTTACATGGCGTCTTGCATCCTTCTCGTACCATATGCAAGACTACACATGAGGAAAATACAGTGGTACCTAAAAAGTGTATGGTCTCAGCATTGCCACAGTTTAGACATACTGATCTCCGTCCTTCCTTGCCTTCAAAAGGAATTTCTTTGGTGGTCCAGGGCATGTGCTCTAAACAAAGGGAAACCCTTCTCTCTGCCTCCTGCCACTCAGATTCTAACCACGGACGCCTGGGGTTATGCTTGGGGAGCCCATTTTCAGGGCAACTGTCTGCAGGGCCTTTGGACAAAGGATCAGAAGCACCTGCATATCAATTTAAAGGAAATGTTAGCCGTTCAGAAAGCTCTAATGGCCTTCAGGAATCTTCTACAACCAGGACAACTACTAATACGGACAAGACAACCAGGACAACTACTAATACGGACAAGACAACAACACAGTTATGTGGTACATAAACAAGCAAGGGGGATCTCATTCCTACCCCCTTTGCAGACTAGCCATGGATCTATGGAACACAGCTCTAGCTTGCAATCTGGATCTTCAAGCTCAGTTTCTACCAGGGAAACAAAACTTCCTGGCAGACAGTCTGAGCAGAAACCTTTCGGATCCACACAAGTGGATGCTGGACACCAATATATTCAGGATGATAACAGCAGTCTGGGGATGTCCTCACATAGTAGACCTCTTTGCATCCCATTTCAATCATCAACTACAGAATTTTTGCACCAGGACTTTCCACAGAGAAGCTTGGAAAGTGGATGCCCTGTCATTCAGTTGGAGGAACCTCTCGGGATATGCCTTTCCGCTTCTTCCTCTTCTTCCACGGGTCTTATTGAAGATAAAACAGGACAAGCCCAAGATGCTAATCTTGCTGGCCCCAAATTGGCCTCGGAAGTTTTGGTATCCAACTCTAAAAAACCTATGTCTGGAGCCCCCTTGGGTTTTACCTCAGTCTCCGAACCTTCTGTCCCAACATCAGGGTCAGGTTCTACACTGTCATGTCTGAACTCTCAGCCTGGCGGCCTGGTTAATCCAGGGCCTTTGACTTCTTCTTTCCTACCCAGGCAGGTTATGGATGTCATTTTAGAAGCCAGACGTCCTAGCACTAGAAAATCTTATGCAGGAAAATGGAAAAGATTTTGTTCCTGGATGCAGGCTGAGGATTCTGATCTTCTTCTTCCTAACATTTCTTTATTTTTACTTTACTTGACAGATCTCTTACATAAGGGTCTCTCTTTCTCTTCCGTTAAGATACATGCCTCTGCTATTTCTGCTCATTATAATACAGACCCTCCCATCTTTTCCCACCAGCTCATGAGACAGTTTCTCAGAGGAGCTAAGAACTTAAGACCTCCTAGATCTCCTCCCATTCCTGCTTAGGATCTCAACTATGTTTTGGAAAAACTAACCTTGCCTCCTTTTGAGCCTGCTGCCTCTTCTGACATCAAGTTTTTATCTTGTAAGACAGCTATCTTGTTAGCCCTAACCTCTGCCAGGAGAGTTTGAGTTACAAGCTCTTATGGCTGTGGAACCTTATATTGTTTTTCATCAAGACAGGGTATCTTTGAGGACTAATCCTACCTTTATGCCTAAGGTGGTTTCCAAAGTGGCTTTAAATCAAACTATCCACTTGCCAACCTTTTTCCCCACTCCTCAAAATAAAGGGGAAAGGATCTTACATTCCTTGGATGTACACAGACAACTACGTTTTTACCTGGACAGAACCAAGGACATCAGAAAATCAGAACAATTGTTTGTTTCTTATGCTTCAAGTTCCCAAGGTAAAGCCATTTCAAAACAGACCATTTCTAAATGGATTGCTCATGGAATCAGATTTTGTTATTCACACCATGGAAAGCAAATCCCAGGGAGTATATGGACTCATTCCACCAGAGCTGCTGCCACTTCTGCGGCCTTCCTCAGGGGAGTTCCTACCAAAGACATTTTGGAAGCTGCAACTTGGAGTTCAGTGCATACTTTTTCTAAGCACTACAACCTACCTCTCTACTCTAAGTCTAGGGCAGGCTTTGCCTTTGCAGTCTTGCAGGGCCTTTTAGCCGCCCCTTCTTCTTTATGACCACCTCCCTTTCTTTCAGCTTTGGGATTCTACCCTACAGTCATGACTGCAACAGTGAAACACAATGAACATAGTACAGTTGTGTACACCTACCATAAATGTAGATGTTCGAGTGTCTTCACTGTTGCAGTCTGGGTTTCTCCTCCAGTCCCCTCTTATTTTTACTTTTGTGTAGTTCCTTTTTTCACCATTCTTCTGAGGTGTATTTGCAAAGGATATGGGACCTTTTTCATTTTGGGACTCCTGACATCTGGGGCAAGAAAAACTGGAAAAGATGGCGTCGGCTGTCAGCTTTGTACTCCTGGCGCTCTGACGTCAGGGAGCATGGTTGAACAGCCGACGCCGGACCCAGACTTTGGGATTCTGGCCGACCGAGGACTGCCTGCCGGCAGGGCAGAACCCTACAATCATGACTGCAACAGTGAAGACACTCTAACATCTACGTTTATGGTAGGTGTACACAACTGTACTTTCCAGGTTTGAGCCTTTCCTTTCTCGGTCAGCTGTACCTGTCTCTGTTGACATATAACTCTATAGTTAAACTCAATCTGAGGTAGAGGAGATAGAATAGTGCATTGTGGGTAGAGAGTAGCTTGAGAGCTGAATCCAAAGTCTGGAATATGCAGCCAAGTCGAATCCAAACACATATGCTGAGGAGGAATGAAAATGGGCAGCAGAGATGCCTAGTTATGATGAGTACATAATTTTTAATTTCTTTTACTTGACTAGTAAAAGATTGATTTTGCTCATCACCTGAAGCTTCAAGTGGTCTGAAGTTGCTCCTTGCTGAAATTTTTGCTAGAGGAATGTTTTTATTTTTTTTCTGGTTCCCCTGGCAATGGAGATTTTGAGGGTTAAAGAAGTCCTTGTATCTGAAACAAGTGAACGGTAGTAAAGACTGCCCTTGCTGTAGCTCACCCACTAAATGACCATTCCCTTGGGGTGGCTGGCTCATGAGAACTTCCCATAAATTATTCTTTTAGAATATCAATAAGGGTGGGGAGCTCTGAGTTATTCCACCTTTTGAATCTCTCCTGATGGATTTGCTACCTGGAACCATCCAGATACCACTACCTCATTTTTCCAAGAAATGTCTGAATAAACCCAGTAATGGATTGACATTCTGTGAAGGCATAACATGATTGATTTCATGATTTCTCTTGTCCAGCACTGAATCCAGACACTAAAACAGCTTCCACCTTCCTTCATTGTTAAGGGGTCAAAGGCTGCTGTTAAGAGTCAAGGCAAGTGGGTTCATAGGTTAATACTAGGCTATCTGCCCTGGGGCAATTATAAGCCTAGCCCGATTCTGTATGGCTTACGCCACCCCTTGATTTGAGTATACTGTGCCCTTTTTAAGGTTTAGTTTACTGTGCCTCTGTCTAATAGTGACACGGGAGTAATCCCTGGGACAAACCTACGATCCCCCATCCACTTATCGAGATTCTTCTTTAAGAGATTCAGTGAGGTGCTCTGCCTCACATGAACTGGAATTCTATTCCAGAGCGAAGGGAGCCTCTGGGTTATGAACCTGTCCCTCCAGCAAGTTCTATTTATTTCTGTGCTGAGGTTCAAGCCCTCGGCGTGTGGCTCTAAGGGATTTAGATTTACTGAGGTGGAGCATGTCCATTAATTCTGGATTTGACATAGCTTTGTATGTCAGGCATAGATCGCCAAGTAGGCGGTATGCAACTGAGGAGAGCTGGAGTTTTTAACCGAGCAGCATATGGCATCTGTTTGAGACCCTTGATCCTCTTGGTGAGATACTTTTGGGGTCTTTCTAATTGCTGCAGGTGTCTGGTAAGGTACATCCCAAAAAGGGGCATTGTATTCTATGATGGGCCTGATGAGGGATGAATAAAGGGGCACGATTACCTCTCTTGATCTAGATGTGAAACCCTTCGTGATGAGGTGGGCTATGTAGAAGGTCTTTCTAACCACTTTGGCAATGTGGTTTTCAAAGGAGAGATTGCTATCAACTTGGGTCCCCAGGTCCCTAATAACTTTCTCTGTACTTAATGGGTTTCCGCCTATGTGGTAATTTGTGGGCACATTGTTTTTGCCAAAGGGTATGACTATACATTCTTTGGCATTTAGCTTTAAACCATGGCGCTGGCACCAGTTATCTGTCTCTGAGAGACCTTTTTGAAGGATGTTTGTGTCAGCTGGAGAGTTGATTATGGCGCCCAGTTTGCAGTCATCTGCGAACTTGGTGAGCCATAGTCCTCCCACATTTGCCTGTACCTCGGAAAAGTATATACCGAACAAGAGTGGTCCCAGGACAGAACCCTGTGGGACGCCACTTGTGACCGGTTTTGAGTCTGACATGGCTCCAGCAACTCTCACTCTGTGGGTTCTGTCTTTGAGCCAGATGTTCATCGTGCATACAGCTGCAGTCATAACAGATGGGTTCTCCTGTCGTCAGGCGGGTCCTCGGTCGGCCGAATTCCAAAGTCTAGGTCCGGCGTCGGTTGTCGTCGCTTCCTCCCTGACGTCAGTGCGACAGGGGGTATAAAGGAACCAGCCAACGCCATTTTCTCCAGTCTTTCTTGCCGTGCGGTGCCCGAAGCAGAAGCAGTTCGCAAGTGCCGGTCGGCCAGCTCCTGAAATTACGAAAATTTTGAAACCGAAGTCTTCTTGAAAGCTAAGTACCCCGTTGGGGAAACTTTTCTTGCCTCAGACCGATGTCAGACAAAGTTAATAATTGTATTTCATGTGGGAAGCAAATACCGCATAAGGATTTCCATTCCCTCTGTATACCTTGTTTAGGCCCAGACCACGACGTCTCAGTCTGTCGCTTTTGTGCTACATTCAACAAACGCACCATTAAGCGTCGGGCGGAGTTCGCCCAGCATTATTTTGGAAAAACATTTAACTATATTATGTCGTCGGATACTCCGACTCCAGTTTTGTCTAAAAAAACGCAAAGATAAGGACCGACACACGAGGTCCGTGGCCTCTACCGACACCAAGCCAAAGCCGACTACACGTGGTCCGGTTCTCAGTGAGGCACCTACGTAGCCCCTGACTACCGACGACACTTCATTGGCGGTGTCTCCTGTGCCCAAGGTCGCAGGCTCCTCGGCCTACACCCCGACTACAGATACCGAAGCCACTCTTGGCGTTGAACCTCAAAATGTGGACAGGTCTACCTCCACTCAAGATGTCTTCAGACCTTTCCTCTTCTTTTTCCATCAAGGCTTTCACTAAGTCTAAAGCAGCCATGCATTCTAAGAGACAAGCTACACAGGGCCCATCTCCAGGCCCCATGCCTAAAAAACAGATGCTTAAAATGGCTGAGGATTTAATTACTCTTATCAGGGGTTCTCAACCCCCACCGGACAAAAGGCCCAGAGTGGAGGAAGAATTCCCCTCCTCTGATCAGGGCTCCATTATTTCAGAGCGCTCTGATGATCAGAAACACTCTTACTCCCCTTTTGAAGACTCTGATGCAGAGGAGTCCATTCCTTCTGTATCCCCCCCAGAGGATTACTCATTTGGGGAAACTTTGCATACCTTAAGGGAACACTTCCACTGGGAAGGCCAAGATTATTCAGATTCCAAGAAAAGGCTTAGGGAATTTCTCTTTCTACCTCAGCACAGGCCTCTGGCTATACCTCCTGTCTTGGACATCCTAGATGATGTTTACTCGGAGGCCTGCCTTAACCCGGATTCTCTGCCTCCAGCCCCAGTCAAGCCTGACAGGTACTACAGGGTTCCTGACTCACACCAATTTCTTTACAAAAGCCATGCTGCTGACCCAGAAACCCTCTCACAGGGCCCCAAGGGAATTAAGGCCTCCACTGCTAAAAATCCATTACCTTCCGAGAGATTCCAGATCCTTAGAAAGGTGGGGAAAAAAGGTATATACCTCGGCTACCTTAACCATGAGGGCCTTAAACTGTCAGTTCCATATGCTAAAATACCAACAGTTTTTGTTATCACAATTGAAAAGTAAAATGTCACAACCTGAACAACCAGGCTTGAAGGAGTTGCAGGATTTGATGCATAGTGCAGAACAAGTGGGTAAGCATACCTTACAATGTGGTTTTGATGCTCTAGAGGCCTCATGTAGAGCTGCTGTTACAGGATCAGTCATACGTAGACATGCCTGGCTTAAGGAACAAACCTTTCCTGATCATGTCAAAGCTAAATTACTAGATGCCCCTCTACAAAAGGATGTATTATTTGGTGCTAATGCTGAGGAGGTATTAAGGAAAATAGAGGAAAAAGCTAAATCAATGCAAACTGTGAAAGATTTTCTACAGGTACAACCCCCACGTTTCAGTAGAAATTGGCCTTCCAAAAATTGGTCCTTTCCAGCTACGGACAGACCCCAAAGAGGTAGATACAGGCGCCCAAGGGGCAGAGGGCAATCACAAGGATCGTTTAGAGGCAGACAATGGCAAGCTCCTACACAAAGAGGTGGTGAGGATAACTCGCAATCATTCAGAAAGCAAGCCCAATGACTTTCCCCTTTGCATGCCAAGCAAGACTCAAATGGCAGCCCCCTTAGGAGGAAAACTGGCATTATTTTCAAAAAATTGGCATATTGTCACAAAAGACAAATGGATCCTGGACATTATAAACAGAGGCTACAGATTCCATTTTCACACCCTTCCAAAAATGAGTGGCGTGCCAAACCTGCCACACAATCAAAGGGCAGAGGCACAAAGGCAAATTACAGATCTCATAGACATGAAAGCTATTCAAGAGGTACCTACGCACGAACAAGGTCAAGGTTTTTATTCCAGACTATTTCTGGTAACAAGGAAGGGAAAAGATTGGAGACCTATTTTGGACCTATCCATCCTAAACACATTTCTACTCATACAAAAATTCAAGATGCTCACTCTACAGCAGCTTCTTCCCATGCTGGGCAAGGAGTCTTGGCTGGTAACATTGGACCTCAAGGAGGCATACCTGCATGTCCCAATCAGACAAAATTGCAGAAGATACCTCAGATTTCTTGCAGGTTCAACCCATTATCAATTTTCTGCATTGCCCTTTGGCTTATCTACTGCACCCGGAGTATTCACGAAATGCCTGTCATCAGTAATTGCCTACTGCAGACTTCAAGGGATACAAATATACCCCTATTTGGACGACTGCCTGATCCAAGCGGGCAGCAAGCACATTCTTCTTAAACATCTGGCTTATGTAATAATGTTGTAGAACTCTCTGGGATGCACAGTCAACAAAAAGAAATCAAGGCTAATACCCTCTCTGAAGATAATTTTCCTGGGTGCCAACTTGGACATAAACACCCAGATGGCCTACCTCACGCCAGGGAAGCAGGGGCAATTAACTCAATACTTCAGAGCACTAGCAAATTGCACCAGGCTGACTGCAAGGAAAATCCTGCAGGCTCTGGGATTCATGGCATCTTGCATCTTACTAATCCCATGTGCAAAGCTGCATATGAGGAAACTTCAATGGTACCTGAAAAACCTATGGTCTCACTTTGGAAACAATAATACCACTAATTCCATGTCTACAAAAGGAATTTCTGTGGTGGGCTCAAGCATGCCAAACAAACACAGGTCTTCCATTCAGCAAGCCTCAAGCAAATCAAGTCATCACAACAGACGCCTCGGACTACGCCTGGGGGGCGCACATGACAGATCGGTGCATTCAGGGCAAATGGTCCCAAAAAGAAAAGCACCTTCACATCAATCAAAAAGAAATGCTAGCAGTAATAAATGCTATTATAGTTTTCAAAGAACTTCTGCAACCAGGTCAACTATTGATAAGAACGGACAACACCACAGTTATGTGGTACATAAACAAACAGGGAGGAACACATTCATACCCCCTTTGCAGACTGGCCATGTCACTTTGGAACATGGCCATGGACTTACAAATCGAACTACAAGCACAATACTTGCCAGGCAAGGAAAACACGCTGGCAGACAACCTAAGCAGAAATATGACAGATCCACACGAATGGAAGTTGCATCCAAAAGTTTTTACAGAAATAATTCAAGCATGGGGAAGGCCAGACGTAGATCTCTTTGCCTCCCACAAAAATCACCAATTGACAAAATTCTGCTCAAGGATTTTCCATCCAAAGGCCTGGAGAGTGGACGCTCTCTCTTTCAGTTGGACATCAATGACAGTTTATGCCTTTCCACCTCTTCCTCTGCTGCCCAAAGTTCTATTGAAAACCAGAGCAGACAGACCAAAGATGATTCTCATTGCTCCAGACTGGCCAAGACAACACTGGTACCCACTCCTGAGGAGCCTGACTCATTCCCCACCATGGACCCTGCCTCTAATGCCTCTTCTCCTGACTCGGCACAGCTTCAAAACTCTTCACAGCCAGCTAAAAACACTCCATCTAGCCACATGGAAGATTCCTTAGCATCACAACAGACCCTACTCTCCAAGGAGGTGCAGGATGTCATTTTGGAGGCCAGAAGGCCGTCAACTAGAAAAGCTTACTCCGCAAAATGGAAACGGTTTTGTGTCTGGAAAGAGAAAAAGGGCCAGGATCTTGGAAAACTGAATGTACCTCAAATACTACAGTATCTAGCTGAGCTGCTAAGCAGTGGACTTTCATTGCCCTCCATCAAAATCCATGCCTCAGCCATTTCTGCAGAATACAACACTGATCCACCCTTATTCTCTCACCCTCTCTTAAGACAGTTCCTCAGAGGGTCTAAGAATCTAAGACCCCCAAGGAAACAACCAATACCTGCTTGGGATCTCAATTTCATTCTGGAAAAACTGACCTTGCCTCCCTTTGAGCCAGCTGCCTCATCAGATTTGCAATATTTGTCCTGGAAAACAGCTTTCCTTCTGGCTATTACCTCAGCTCGGAGAGTTTCAGAGCTACAAGCTCTCATGGCTGTGCAGCCTTTTATCATCTTCCATCAGGACAGAGTTTCCTTACGAACCAACCCGTCCTTTATGCCTAAAGTGGTATCCAGGGTAGCTTTGAATCAGGCCATACACTTGCCTACCTTATATCCTAATCCTCAAAACAAAGGGGAGAGATTACTACATTCCTTGGACATCCACAGACAACTGCGTTATTATTTGGACAGAACAAAGCCTTTCAGAAAATCAGAACAGCTCTGTGTCCTATGCTGTAGGAGTTCAAGGAAAGCCAATTTCCAAACAGACAATCTCAAAATGGATAGCCCACTGCATATGCTTTTGCTATTCTTTTCATGGCAAAACTGTACCTACAGGCATCAGATCTCACTCCACAAGGGCCACAGCTACCTCTGCAGCTTTCCTCAGAGGATTTCCTACCAAAGATATTTTGGAAGCAGCCACTTGGAGTTCTGTGCATACCTTCTCCAAGCACTACCACCTACCATTATACTTCAAAACTAGAGCAGGCTTTGCCACTGCAGTCTTGCAAGGCATCCTGGCTCCTCCTAGTTCCACCTAGTGCCTACCACCCCTTTCTTAGCTTTGGGATTCTACCCATCTGTTATGACTGCAGCTGTATGCACGATGAACATAGTACAGTTTTGTACCTACCATAAATGTAGATGTTCGAGTGCTAATACAGCTGCAGTCCAGGTTTCCCTCCCTCCTTCCCCTCTTGGGACAGGCCTATTGGCTAACACCTCCTCATACAACCTGATTGGGGTATTCATTTATGGTGTATTTGCTTGCACCTACTGTATTTTGATTATATTGCATTGCTTTATTACACAAATTTATGTATTGCCTTCCTTTTGGGGGCACCTGGCATCTGGGGCAAGAAAAACTGAAGAAAATGGCGTCGGCTGGTTCCTTTAAA
This sequence comes from Protopterus annectens, assembly GCF_019279795.1. Lineage (NCBI taxonomy): Eukaryota > Metazoa > Chordata > Ceratodontiformes > Protopteridae > Protopterus > Protopterus annectens. The sequence goes on along the minus strand of NC_056727.1, from coordinate 535,258,416 downwards.
CCCCTGTCGCACTGACATCAGGGAGGAAGCGACGACAACCGACGCCGGACTTAGACTTTGGAATTCGGCCGACCGAGGCAGGAGAACCCATCTGTTATGACGGCAGCTGTATTAGCACTCGAACATCTACATTTATGGTAGGTACAAAACTGTACTTTTGCGACCCATCTTGTGACATAGGGGTTTATATTTAAGCTGGATAGCTTATGAAGTGGGGTATTGTGTCAAATGCCTTTGCAAGGTCCAGATAGGCTGTGTGGACTACCTTCCCTTCATCTATGGCTTTGGTGACTGTTTCAAAGAAGTCAACCAGGTTCAAAAGGCAGGATCTGCCCTTGACAAAGCCGAACTGGGTAGGGTCTAGTGTCTGTAGGTCCCCGATGTCTTTGTTTATGAGCTCCATGATGATCCTCTCCATAGCCTTGCAGACTAAGCTAGTCAGGCTTATGGGGCGATAGTTTCCAGGGTCCGTAGAAGCTCCACCTTTGTGGAGTGGGACCACTGTTGCTGTACGCCATTCTGTGGGCACATATCCTGTAGTGAGGCTGAGATTGTATAGCTGTTTTATTTGAGGGATTAGTTCCTCTTGGAGTTCATGTAGGACGCAACCTGAGACGCCATCTGGTCCCATGGAAGCAGTGTTTTTTGCTTTGGAGAGGGCAGCCTTCACCTGAGCATCAGAGATGTTTGGGAGGCAGCCCTCTGCCAGGATTGATACTTGCTCTTTTGGGGGGGAGAAGTTTGCACTGAACCTGTCTGCCAGGATATTGGCGATGTCTGTGGGTTCAGTGTATTTTTTGTCGTTTAGAATCAACTTGCATCCCAGATTTCTAACATAACTGAAAAAAGCCTTATGATTGTCTTTGGTGTCCTGTGCAATTTTTCTCTCGAAGCTGGCCTTGGAGGATTTTATGAGGGATCGTAATTTTTTGCTAGTACTGATCAGAGATGCCTTCCCTTTTAGGGATTTTGCTCTATCATGTAGTAGCTTTCTCCTTCTGTTGTACAGTTTATTTATGGCAGGGGTCCACCAGACTGGACGCCTGCCTTTGGATAATTGGGTCTTGGTTTTGTTTGGGATAGCATGATCCATGCATTCCTGGAGATGTCCCTAGAATGCATTTATATAGGATTCTGCAGTTTGGGCCGTAGTTTCCACTGGCCCTGGGGCCTTGAAGGATTCCACTTCGGTTTTGAGAAGTGAGAAGTTCGCTTTTGAGAAGTTTTTTACTGTGGTTTTCTGGGCTGGGGGTGGGGTCGGGATGTGGACATCCAGTGAAATTAATTTATGTTCTGATCTTACCAATGAGGGATATACTTCTGGTGTGGAGCATAGAGTCCCCATGTTGGTAATGATCAGGTCTAGTATGTTGTCCCCTCTTGTGGGAGTGGTGACTAGTTGTTCCATAGCATTTGAGTTTATAATTTCCAGGAATCTTTGGGCTAAGGTGCTGGGGCTTGAGTAGTGCTCCCAGTCAATGTTTGGGTAGTTGAAGTCACCCAATATAATGGTGTTCGGAGAGATCTTCATGTTCTCCAATGTTTTCTGGAAAGCCAAGTGGGATTCCTGACTTTGAGAGGGTGGTCTGTAGGATGCTATAAACTGAAAAGCAGTCTTGCCCCCCACTGTTAGTTGCACATGGATGGTCTCCGATACTTCGTGCAATGCCACTAACCTGGAGGTGTGGATATCCTTGATAAATATGGAAACTCCCCTCCTTTTGTGGTTCGGTCCGGGTTTTGGGGCCGAAAAGCATGATATGAGGTATAGCCTGGTAGTGCTGGGGTGCTCTCTGGAGCCTTGAACCAGGTTTCTGTCACTGCACAGATATCGATGTTCTCCATACTGAGGAGAGCTTGAAAGCGTGCATCTTGAGGTTAAGACTTCTGGCGTTTAGCAGCATTACCCTTAGTTTCTTGTTCCTTGTGCTGTCTATGGGGGTGAGTTTGACTTTTGGGCCTTGCCTAAAAAAGGCACTATGGGGGTGGCAAGAGCCTTTGCCAATATCCGAAAGCCCAGTGGTGACAGGTGCAAGCCGTCCCTAGCGAAGCAACGTGGCTTGTCGAGCATGTCATCCCAGGCTGACAGACACTGGATCCCCTTTGAATGACACCAAAATTTTAGCCAATTGTTAAAATCGATCATTTTGTCTTTGTACTGTGGCATCATTCTAGGTGAGGGTAAGATGCTGCTCAAGGTCAGGGCCATACCAGCCTGAGCTACATGATCAGAGAGCTCCTCTGTCTCTTTTCATGTAGTCCAGGGAGGTACGTCTCGGGTCATTCACACCAGCATGTACAATGACTGAGTCATATTTGTATTTGCTTTGGAGTGATCTGAGTGCTTGCGTTATGTGTCGGATCCTAGCACCCGACAGGCAGCTCACCGTGACCTTCTCTTTATTCAGCCTGGTGAGCGGGACGTCAGTGTGTCTGACAATAGAGTCACCTATAACAAGAGCATCAGGTGTGTTATTCAGCCTTAAGGGCTGTGGCTGCTTGGCACACTGACTTTGTGGGTTATGTGTTGTGTGTGTTTTGTTTTGAGGTAGCGTTTGCTTGGGATGTCTGCTTTGGAGGTCTCTGTTGCTTAGGTAGATTTTTATTTAGAGCCTCCGAGTTTGTTTTTGTGTATTTATGTGTTTGGTTCGCTGATGTGATACTGGAATTGTGTTGTGTGAGGTTACCTTCTCCTGACTGGTTACACCAGTTTTGAGATGAGAGAGCTCAGCCTCCAGTTTGGCTAAATAGTTGCATCTCTCACATATATTTGAACCTGTTTGGAGGAGGAGAGGGTTGTCCGTGTACATGAGACCGTTGTAACATTGCCTCAAAATTCCCAGATTCACCAGCTGGACTGGAGAGGAAACCATTGACTGACCTTTGGACATGCTAGAGTAATAGGGAAACTGAATTTAAGACGGACCAATAGAGGACAGGATAATCGTAGAGTGTGTAAGAGTAAGTAGTGCTTATGGTTTAATAGTGCTAACTTGTAGGATTACTTAATTGGACCAGTGAAGGGCCTTAGAATGAGAATATGGTGTTTAAATTGAGAGAGAGAGCAGTTCTAAGGGAAAAAGTGAAGAGCAGACTTTGTGGAGCCAGGAATAGTTTAAACCCAATTAGGCGGCGCTGCCCGCTGTTGCGCTATGCACAAAAATGCGCAAAACCGCACAAAAGAGGGTTTTAAGAGAGAAAGATGGAGTTTTGGAATTGACCCAAAATGGCCAATAAAACTGCAGTTTCAAGTCAGTAACCACTCCCACAGGGTATGTCTTTCTTGGGACTGCTGTTGTATCACCTCTCCTAATTTCAGGCTTTATTTCTGGACTAACCTTTAGAGTAGCTGGCACACCTTCCCAAATTAGTAATCCAGGAGTGTCTGGAAGTGAATGTTGTGATAGTGATAGGTATGTGGAAGCTAGCATAGATGCTGACCTAGTTCTGGTTTGATTCCGTGGCAAATGCAGTAACCTTGAATGTCCTTTTCCTATGTTGCAATATTCTTGGTGTGGGATTTTCCGCCTCAGGTGACCCATACATCGGCTCCTGTACAAAAGCTTCAGCTTGGCTGTTGCAGTTGCGTGGGACATTCCACATAGGGCCATAAACAAAGGGACCTTAAATGTGCCGTCTACACCACAGACCTCAGAACTTTTCAACTGCCGATCAGCACATTGTGTGCTTCGCTCCTTCACCACACGACGTCTAAAAGCCAAGTGCCCCGTTGGGTTTTTTTCTTGTTTGACCACTAGCTAAAGCTTGGTTTGTTGTAGTAAACTTTAGCCAATGTCAGCAAAAAAAGGGCAAATGCCAATGCGGGTGCCAGATACCCCATAAAGATACGCATGACCGCTGCGTTTTTTGCCTAGGCCAAGAGCACAATCACACCTCTTGCTTTATCTGCTAATCCTTCGTTCCTAAGATTTTATGCAGCTGTCTGGCTGCACTTAATCTTTACTTAGAAAACCAACAACTTAAAAAATTAGCTCTTAGGATGGATCCTGTTTTGGAAGCCCTGCGAAAGAAGGCCAAGATTCCTAGCCCCTCTTCCACTGCCTCTCCGCTTTCGGACACCCCACCAGCTACAGATTTAGGAGTTGAGGGATGTCCCACAGATCCGTCGACTTCGGGGAAGCCGCTTCGTAGTTTATGACAAGCATGTCCACGGAGCTAACCCAGACATTGGCTACTGCCGAGGTCTATGAGGGAAACGGACACAGCTGGGCCTCGGACCAGGATATCTCCTCCCGACACAGCTATCCTAGCCAGGCATCTGATTCCAGGCCTATGCCTAACACTACCCCAGTTAAAAAGAAACAGAAGACCAAACATCTGGCTACACCCGCCGAAGGCTTACCTGATTGGCAGTCCTTCACCTGATCTTTGATGCAGGCCTTTATGGCCATTAGGCTCTCAGTCTCTTCTCCATCTACTCCATTTACTCTTCCTCTCCTCAGCCGTAGGCCTGCCTCTGTGTCCTCTCTTCCACCACCTACTTCACAAGACAGGGAAGAAGAGCAAGAGAACTATTCGTTTTTTGAGGAATCAATGTCTTACACTTCCCAGGTAGCCTCTCCTCAAGAGTACTATTCCCCAGATGAAGAATCCATTGAGGGGTATTCCCCTCCAGAGGATGTCACCTTTGGTGAGACCATAGCCAAAATGAAGGAATACTTCAAATGGGACACCTCTCAAATGTCTCGTACTCAAAAAAGGTATTTTGAACTATTACAACTGGAATCTCCCTCCCCTTCTCCCATTCCACCTGTCATCCCTGCCTATTTAGATGCATTTTCCTCAGCATCTTAAACAACAGATTGTCAGCCACCTGCCCCTAAGAGGTCAGACTGCTTCTACAAGGTGCCTGATGACCAGAAATTTCTTGTCAAACCACCCTTGGCAGATCCTGCTGTGATTGCCATTTCACCTGATAAACAATCCAGACTGATTCTGTCTGCCTTTCTCTCACCTACAGGCAAAGATAGCAAAACAATGGATAGAATTGCAAAGAAGGGGGTTGCACCTCTTCCACATTGGCCTTTAGAGCCGTCAGCTGTCAAACCCATACGACCAAATATGCTCTGGACCTGGTCTCTCAAGCCTCCACTCTGCTGGCTGCTACTTCAAACTGCCCCATTAAATCTGACATTTCTTCCAAACTCTCTCTGGCTGTAAAGTAGCTAGACACTCCATTAGATGCATTAGATGTACTTATGATGCTGCAGAGGCCTCTGCATGATCTGCAGCATCTGCCACTGTAGTTAGGATATATTCCTGGCTATGTCTGCAACACTTGTCAGAAGAATTGAAGTCTAAAATCTTAGGTGCCCCTCTGGACCTTAACTTCTTGTTTGGAAAACAGTCAGCAGACCTACTCAAAAATCTGCAAGAAAAGAGTAAGGAATTGCAAGACATCAAGCATCTTCTGGTGTCTCCTATTCTCAAATATTACAGGAATTACCCTGCCAACGCCACATTTGTCTGAAGAAACCCTGCCTCAGCTGGACCTACCTCTTCCAGACACAGAGGAGGGGCCAGAAGACAAACCCCTTCCAGGTCAGCTGTCTCTCAGCCCCCCTCTAGACAGCCCTTTCAAGATAGAGGAGGCCCCAACAATGCGTGACTGCTTCGCCCGCCTCCCTCTTTCTGCCCGCCTTTCTCACTGCCTCCCCTTTTGGAAAGCCCATCACCACAGACAAATGTGTTCTGGCTATTATTCAAAAGGATACTTCCTCTTCTGGAAAGAAAGGCCACCCTTAAGGGCCATCCCCTTCCTCCCAAAAAATCAGACACACCTCTTCCCACAGATTCTGAAAGACCTTCTGAACTTTGGTACAATAGAACCAGTCCCTCCAGGGCAGGAAGGAAAAGGCTTCTGTTCAAGACTGTTTCTGGTCCCCAGAAAAGATAAACCATGGAGTCCCATTCTAGACCTTTCCTTCTTAAACCTGTTCTTAAAAGTTCCCAGCTTCAGAATGTTGTCCTTACAAAATTTACTCCCTCTTATTTCAGCCCAGGCTTTCATGGCCGCACTCTACCTGAAAGAAGCCTGTCTGCATATACTCATTCAACCTTCCCCACAGGAAAGTCTTGCACTTTTCTGGACCCTCCTCTCACTTCCAGTTTACTGCATTACCCTTTAGTTTGTCCACTGCTCCCAGTGATCACAAAATGCCTGGCACCTGCCATATGACATCCTGATCCTGGCAGACTTCAAGGAAACCCTGTTAATCCATCTCGAGTTCACCATGTGCCTACTCCAATGACTGGGGTTCACCCTCAACTTCCCAAAATCCTCCTTGATCCCAGAACAAGACAAAACGTTTCTGGGTTGCAAGATCAAGACAGACATAATGAAAGCGTTTCTTCCCCAGGACAAGGTCAGCTCCCTGTCCTCCTACTTCAGAGCCCTCGTGCAGACCCAGGAAATAACTGCAAGAAAGTTCGTATGAACCCTGGGTCTAATGGCAGCCACCATTCCCAAGCTACCACTAGCCAGAATGCACATGTGAAAGCTACAGTGGTATCTAAAAAATGTATGGTCACAGCACCTACATCCTCTAGAGCAAGAAAACACTCTTGCCCTGCCTACAGTCAGAGCTGAAATGGTGGATTCAGCAAATTCAACTGAACCCGGGCCTTCCACTGCAGTTACCCACCCCAAACTAGATGTTCATTGTGTTACACTGCTGCAGTCATTACACTTGGGTTATCCTGCCGTCAGGCGGTCCCTCAGTCGGCCAGAGTTCCAAAGTCTTGGTCCGGCGTTGGTTGCTGTCGCTTCTTCCCTGACGTCAGTGCGCCAGGGGTATATAAGATGCAGCAGACGCGATTTTCTTCAGTCTGTCTTGCCGCACGGTGCCCGAAGCAAAAGCAGTTTGCAAGTGCCGGTCGGCCGACTCCTGAGATTTTCATTCCGAATCCACAGGCATCCGAGGCCCAAAACTGACGACGAAGCCTCTTCTAGGCCAGTTGCCGGTTCTCCCGTTTTCAGCGAGACGCCTTCGGAGCCCCTGACGACCGCTTCTTTGGAACTACAGGCTGCCTCTGACTCCCACGTGGAGATGGCTGGGCCTTCGGATACACCAGATTTGCAGCCTGCCGAGACTAACCCGTCAGAGGGATCCGGAGCAGCTGAACAACCCATAGCTTCAGAGGGTGTTTTCAGACCTACTCAGTTAACCATTAAATCTTCTGCCAAGAATAAAACCCCTTTAAAAACGGAGAAACAACTTCAACATTCACCAGGACAGGCCTCCATGCCTAAGAAACAGATGCTCAAAATGTCCGAAGACTTAATTACTCTGATCAGGGGGTACCACCCTCCTCCTGATAAAAGGCCTAGACAGGATGCAGACTATGACTCATCCGACCAGGTGTCCATCTCTTCAGATTCATCCTCAGACCAAGGATACTCTTTACCCCCTTATGAGGATTCTGATGCTGAGGAATCAATTCCTTCAGCCTCTCCACCAGAGGACTACTCCTTTGGGGAAACCTTGCATACTGTGAGGGAGCAATTCCATTGGGAGGGCCAGGAATATTCAGAATCCAAGAAAAGGCTCAGAGATTTTCTTTTATTACTTCAACACAGACCCCTTGCTGTTCCGCCAGTGTTAGATATTGTGGATGATGTGTATTCTGAATCCAGTTTAAATCCTGATTCTTTACCTCCTGCTCCAGTTAAGCCAGACCGATATTACAGAGTCCCTGACTCTCTCAAATTTCTTTATGAAAGCCCTGTTGCTGACCCTGAAACTATTTCCCAGGGTCCCAAAGGGGTAAAGGCCTCTACAGCAAAAAATCCAGTTCCCTCTGACAGAGATTCCAGAGCATTAGACAGATGGGAAAAGAAAGTATACACATCTGCAACTTTAGCAATGAGGGCCTTAAATTGCCAGTTTCACATGCATAAATATCAGCAAATTTTGATGTCTCAGTTGAAACAAAAAATGCTTCCAAATTCAGATCTTCCTAACTATAAGGAAATGCAGGATTTATTGCATGCAACTGAACAAGTGGGAAAACGTACTTTGCAATGTGGTTTTGATTCCATTAGAGGCCTCCTGTAGAGCAGCAGTTACAGGGTCGGTCATTAGAAGACATGCTTGGTTAAAAGAACAGACTTTACCAGATCATGTTAAAGCAAAATTATTGGATGCACCTTTGCAGCAGGATGTTTTATTTGGAGTTAAGACAGAAGAGGTATTAAAGAAAATGGAGGATAAGGCAAAATCTATGCAAACGGTGAAGGATTTCTTACAGGTTCAGCCTCCTCGATTTAGCAGAAATTGGCCAACAAAAAATTGGTCCTTTCCAGTTTCAGACCGACCTCAAAGGGGCAGATACAGACGTCCAAGAGGCAGAAGTCAACCACAAGGTTCTTACAGGCCTCGACAGTGGGGTGCTTCAACCCAGAAAGAAGGGGAAGACAGGCCTCAACCTTATAAAAAACTGCCCCAATGACTTCCCACTACAGCTAGCAAGCACTTCTGTCTTGGCAGCCCCTTTGGGGGGAAAACTGGCACTTTTCTGTCACAACTGGCATATGATCACCAAAGACAAATGGGTTCTCAATATTGTATCTCAAGGTTACAGGTTCCACTTTTACATTCTGCCAAGGTTAAAAGGAATGCCAAATCTGCCACCAAATCAATGGGCAGAGGCTCAAAGACAAATTACAGCACTCATGGACATTAGAGCTATTCAAAAGGTACCAACACAGGAGCAAGGACAAGGATTTTACTCAAGACTCTCTCTGGTTCCCAGAAAGGGCAAAGCCTGAAGGCCCACTCTGGAATCTTTCTTCTCTAAATACTTACCTGGATGTTCCAAAATTCACACTACAGCAGCAGCTTCCCATGCTGGGCAAGAAAGCTTGGCTCGTAACTTTGGACCTCAAGGAGGCATACCTGCATGTCCCTATCAGACAAAATTGCGGAAGATACCTCAGATTCTTAGCTGGTTCAATGCATTACCAATTCTCTGCACTGCCCTTTGGCTTATCTACTGCGCCCAGGGTCTTTACAGAATGCCTGGCACCAGTAATTGCATTTTGCAGACAAAAAGGAATTCAAATTTATCCATACTTGGACGACTGCCTTATTCAAGCAGAGAGCAAAGACATTCTCCTAAAGCACCTGGCGTTTGTAAAAAGATTGCTAATTTGCCTAAGGTACACAGTAAACGAAAAGAAGTCAAAACTAGTGCCCTCAAGAGATAATATTCCTGGGTGCCAGCTTAAATACAACGGCCCAGATGGCTTCTCACGCCAGACAAGCAAGGACAACTGACTCAATATTTCCAATTGATGGCAACAAAAACCCAACTCCCTGCAAGAAAAATCCTGCAGGCCTTGGGGTACATGGCATCTTGCATACTACTAATTCCATATGAGGAAACTACAATGGTACCTAAAGAGTGTCTGGTCTCAACACTGTCACAGTTTGGAAACAGTAATACCACTTATTCTTTGCCTTCAACAGGAGTTTCGATGGTGGGCTCAAGCCTGTCACCTCAACAAGGGACAGCCTTTCACTCAACCCACAGCCAGGCAAACACTGACAACAGATACTTCGGATTACGCCTGGGGAGCACACATGGCAGGAAAATGTATTCAGGGCAAGTGGCCCGCAGAACAAAGGCATCTTCACATCAATCAAAAAGAGATGCTAGCTGTACAAAATGCCCTTATAGCTTTTAAGGACCTTCTGCATCCAGGACAGCTACTACTAAAGACAGACAACACCACAGTTATGTGGTACATAAACAAAGCAAGGGGGCACTCATTCATATCCCCTCTGCAGACAAGCCATGACCTTGCGGAACACAACTCTGACTTATCAAGTTCATCTGCAAGCACAATTCCTGCCAGGAGAGAAAAACACACTGGCAGACAACTTAAGCAGAAACATCATGGATCTGCACGAGTGGAAATTACATCTACAAATATTCAGAATGATAACACAAAAATGGTGGAGCCCGGACATAGATCTGTTTGCATCCCCAATGAATTGCCAGCTACAGAAATTCTACACAAGGACTTGCCACCCACAAGCATGGAAAGTGGACAAGCATGGAAAGTGGATGCCCTCTCATTCAGCTGGAAAAACCTACAAGTATATGTTTTCCCACCACTACCTCTCCTTTCAAAGGTACTCTTAAAAGCCAGACAAGAAAAGCCAAAGATGATCATGATTGCCCCAGACTGGCCACGCCAGCACTGGTACCCAATCTTAAAGAACTTAACACAAGGTCCACCATGGATTTTGCCTCAAATCCCACATCTTCTGACTCAGCAAAACAATCAGATATTTCACAGCCAGCTCAAGACTTTAAACCTGGCTGCATGGCAGATTCCTTAGTCAAGCAAGCAATGCCTCTCTCCAAAGCTGTTATGGATGTCATTCTGGAGGCCAGAAGGCCCAGCACCAGGAAAGCCTGTTCGGATAAATGGAAGAGATTCTGTGCCTGGAACCAGGCTCACAGCCTTGACCCTCTTGTCCCAAATATTCCTCAGATACTACAATACTTAACTGAGATGCTGGACAAAGGCCTCTCCTTTTCATCCATTAAGATCCATGCCTCTGCCACCTCTGTTCATTACAACACAGACCCACCAATTTTTTCTAATCCTTTGCTAAAACAGTACCTCACAGGGGCTAAAAACATAAGACCGCCCAGTAGAGCACCAACTCCAACTTGGGACCTCAACTTCGTCTTGGAAAAATTAACTTTACCTCCTTTTGAGCCAGCTAACTCAGCAGACTTAAAATATGTTTCTTGGAAAACTGCTCTGCTCCTGGCAATGACCTCAGCACGAAGAGTTTCAGAATTACAGGCACTAATGGCAGTGGAACCTTTCATCGTTTTCCACCAAGACAGGGTGTCTTTAAGAACAAACCCTACTTTTATGCCAAGGGTAGTATCAAGTGTGGCTCTCAACCAAACTATTCACTTGCCAACTTTTTATCCAAATCCACAGAATAAAGGGGGGAGACTTCTGCATTCCTTGGACATACACAGGCAGTTATGCTTCTACTTGAACAAAACGAAAGCTTTCAGGAAAACTGAGCAATTGTTTGTAGCATATGCTGCAGGAGCACAGGGAAAAGCCATTTCAAAACAGACCATTTCAGAATGGATAGGGCACTGCATACGTTTCTGCTATACACACCATGGGAAAGCTGTACCTAACAGCATTAGGTCTCATTCCACCAGGGCAACAGCCACTTCAACTGCCTACCTCAGAGGAGTACCTGCCAAGGACATTATGGAAGCAGCAACTGGGGAGTTCTGTACATACCTTCACCAAGCATTACCATCTGCCTCTTTATTCTAAATCCAGAGCTGGCTTTGCCACTGCAGTGCTGCAGGGCCTTATAGCCACCCCTAATGCTTTATAGAACCACCCACCCTACCTCAGCTTTGGGATTCTACCCAAGTGTAATGACTGCAGCAGTGTAACACGATGAACATAGTACAGTTTTGTACCTACCATAAATGTAGATGTTCGAGTGTATACACTGCTGCAGTCTAGGTCACCCTCCCTCCTTCCCCTCTTCCTTGCTGGTACTTACCTAGGCCTTCTACCCTTTGCTACCTATGGGGAGTATTTGCTGGTAACTGAAAGTTTTTGATTGCTTTTCTTATGTACGTTTTATTAGCAATTTACATTGCCTACCTTTTGGGGGGCACCTGACATCTGGGGCAAGAAAAACTGACGAAAATGGCGTTGGCTGCATCTTGTATACCCCTGGCGCACTGACGTCAGGGAAGAAGCGACAGCAACCGACACCGGACCAAGACTTTGGAAGTCTGGCCAATTGAGGGACCGCCTGACGGCAGGATAACCCGACTGAGGGACCACCTGACGGCAGGATAACCCAAGTGTAATGACTGCAGCAGTGTATACACTCTAACATCTACATTTATGGTAGGTACAAAACTGTACTATCATGCATACAGATGCTTCAGACCTAGGATGGGGAGTCACAATGGCAAACTACAGGGTTCAAGCAAAGTGACACCCTTCCTTAAAGAACAAACACATCAACGTGAGGGAAATGACAGCAGTCCTCCTGGCACTGAAAGCCTTCCTTCCAAGCCTACAACCAGGTGTTCTCCAAATAATAGACAACACTACAGTTAAGTGGCACCTCACTAATCTGGGACCTAGCCTCACAACACAACTTGTCCCACCAGGTAACCTGCCTCCTATCGCAGGACAACAAACAAGCAGACCTTCTGAGCCGGACATCCTCTCCAAATCACGAATGGATGCTGGACAGGAATGTCTTTCTAGATGCTGTCCACTGGTAGGACGCACCTCAAGTAGATTTGTTTGCACCCCCCCCCCCCCCCCCGAACAGACAACTGCAGACTTTCTGCTCCAAGACCTACTCCCCACTAGCTTGGAGTGTAGACGCATTCAGCATTTCATGGAAGGGAAGGTTTCCATATGCCATTCCTCCCCTCCCATTAATTCAAAATTTCCTCCTGAAAATCAGGAGACACAAAAGTCTTGTTGGTGACCCCTACTGGCCAAGGCAGCACTGGTTCCCCCTCCTCAATCTAGCCAAGGGCAATCACAACAGGTTACCCCACAAGGTGGACTTTCTGACTCAACAAAAGGGAACCCTCATCCACCCACACTTGCAGATGTTGTCACTGACACTGTGGGTGATAAACTTCTGATTCCCTTTAGTCACCACTACTCAGAGGATGGGCTTTCAGGCCTGAGGGAGGCCAGGAAACCTACTACAAGAAAGTCTTATTTTAACCTAATGTGAGAGATTTTCAAAATGGTGTCTGGCCAAGGGCAGGGATCCATACATCGCAGATCCCCCCCCCCCCCCATTTCTTGCCTGTGTGTGGGTCAACTAGTAAAGGGGGGACTGACTTATTCTTCACTGAAAGTCCATCTTTCAGCAGTCTCAGCCTGCCACTAGACCCTCCCCTGGTACCCAGGCTCGATGTGAAGCTATTCTTAAAAGGGGTCTTGCACAGCAGACCACCAAGAAAAACCATCCCACCACCCTGGGACCTTAACTTCATCCTGGAAAAGCAAAGTCTCCATTTGAACCTGCTAGTATGGCTACTCTGCAAATGTGCACATGGAAGACAGTCCTGCTAGTCGCCATAACTTCAGCCAGAGGGATTTCTGAATTACAGGCCCTAATGGCCTGCCTTCCGTACACTACTTTCCACAAGGACAGGTTACACCAAGAACTAAACCCTTCCTTTATGCCTAAAGTGGTCAGTGATATGTCCTTAAACCAATCTATTCATTTACCCACCCTCTACCCTTCTCCCACCAATGAAAGTGTGAGAATACTCCACTCCCTGGATGTACACAGGCAGCTAAGGTTTTACCTAGACAAAACAAAATCCATAAGAAAATCTAATCAGCTCTTTGTTTCCTTTTTCCCCAGGGCCCTGGGCAAGGCACTCTCCAAACAAACCATTGCATGTTGGATTAGAAAAACTATTTGCCTATGTTATTCACACCATGGCAAAAACTCCCACAAGGAGTTAAAGCTCAATCTACTAGGGCAGTGGCAGCCTCCAAAGTCTTCAGTGTTAGACAGTGTCTCTAGAGCACGTGCAGGACTTGCCAGAGCAATTCTGCAGGGCTTTGTGGAATCGACGACTTCTACCTCCTCCGTTCCTTCCAACTAAGCTGTGGTACTGACACACCAAGAATACTGCAACGTAGGATTCTAAGGACATAAAATAGTTGTGTAAAATCTTACCATAACCACAGGTGTCCTTTTCCATGTTGCAGTATTCCTTCCCACCCACCTAACCCCTTTATCCTTTTTCTCTCACTCATTACTGATCTGTCGTAGGTCTCCTGGGGGTTGTACTCTTCCCTGTGATCAGTTTAACCACAAAGTGCCTCCTTGATCCTATGACTGACATCACTGGCTACTCTTACTCCTGTCCTGCTGGGCTTTCAAGTTCTGAGGTCTGTGCATGCAGACATCACATTTAAAGTCCCTGGTTTATGGCCCTATGTGTTGCATCCCACGCAACTGCAACAGCCAAGCTGAAGCTTTTGTATAGGAACTGACGTACGGGTCACCTGAGGCAGAAAATCTCACACCAAGAATACTGCAACAAGGAAGAGGACGACATCTATAGTTATGGTAAGATTTTACACAACCATTCTATCTGTGTCTGCACAATAAGACTTGTCTCTGGTTTTCCTCCCTTTAGCTTTAACTTGGGCTGTTTTGAATGGCCCTTCTCTGAACACAGAGCAAGCTTCCCAGGGTGAGTTTTGGAAAAGAAAATGGCTTCCAGCCACCATGCAGATGTATGATGTCTTGTACTGTTTTTTATAAACCCTCACAGTGTGACGTTTCTTCTATTGGTGAAAAGGCAAAATGTGGAGCTCCTGTGTTTTTCTTTTGTAGGGGATTGTGAGACTTCTATCATCCTTGACCTCATCAACAGAGCAAATGTCTGGTACAACGGATTCTAGATGACGATGTTATTGGTTTCTGCTGTTTCAAGATTGATTAATGTCACTGGACATGATGGGTATTTCTTGATGCATCATTGTCTGTACTTCAGACAGGATGTCGTATGAAAGGACATTGGCACAATGTAGACATATATGCAGTGTAGTGCTTTCAGAAAGGTGTATTATGTCACCTGCATCTTCTGGACCATGTGTACAAAGAACTATCCTAAGTATAGAACTTGGTGAAAGCTTATATCTCTCTGGGAAGGTCTTTGAGGTTGCTGGTGCTAGACTGAATTTGCGAAGGGTCACATTGAACTTCGGGCTAATAAGACAGTGGGTGGTGTACTGCAAGACTTTCTAAAGCATCTCCAAGTGTGAAGCCTGTATCAGTTAGTCAGTCTGGCTGATGAATATGTGTATACCCTGAATTCTGACGCAAGTGACCCCCAGAGCTAAGCATTTGTTGAACACTGTCTAGAAAGTCAGATTTGGCTGTTTGACTATCCTGCAACTTCTGGGGTTGATGGCTTTGAATTTGAAATCCAGTTGTAGACGGACAGAGAAGAGATCACTTTATAGATCATCTTAACGGTAAGGAAAGACCAGATATTTATCGGCAGGTTCCTATTGTTTTAGAAATTTACCAGATAGACTAGCTTCTTCATCCTTATCTGAGGGGCATGATGCTGATTTGAATAGTCAATTTGTTAGTTAAGTTGGAGACTTTCTTGCCTCTTTGTCATTCCAAGCTAGTCTGTTACACATGGAAGTGGCATTGCACTTCTACAGTGGTTTAGAAAGACAGAAACAAGGTCAGATAGCTGTAGTTGTGGTTTCTTCAGACAGCATTTGTACTACCTATGTAGGAAACCACTTACAAATGCATTGTTTGGCATAGCAGAGGACTGGCTAGATCATGCTTTGATTTTTCAAAAAAAAAGTCCGTCTTTCATCATGATCTCTGCTGTTGTGTATTATACAGCATTTAAAATAATGTTTACTGTAATTAATTAAAATTAAACTTATTTTTTTCAGTTATGCCAAGATCATGATGTACCAGATTTCATCAAATACAAAGTGTTTGATGCAAAACGTGAGTTCGGCATTGCTTTTTTTCATAATTTCATTTTTCTTTCTAAAAATGTGTTGAAAATTACTGACACAAGAAAATCTCATTTTGTTTGCTTCAGCTTCTGCCAAAACATTATCAGGGCTGTTAGAATGGGAAACAAAGACTGATGCTATAGAAGCGTTGACCGTTCTTAATCACTACCAGATAAGAGTTCCAAGTAGGTGGCTTACAAAACTTTTTCCTTTCATTTGGAAGTTTCCAGTATTCAAAATCAAATAGCATACTATGAAATCACTGCATGATACCACATCAGGTTCTGTGTTTAGATCTTTGGATTTGTCTTCCAGTGTTTAGTCTGTCCTTTTATGTATTAGTAAGAATTAAAGACAAAGCTGTTAAACATATTTGAAGCATAACATGTTTGTACTCTTGTTGAAACTGTACTTTAGGTTGATGCTTTCTGCCAGGTACTGTACTATAGGTTCATAGGTTGGTTGGTACTAGGCTATCAGCCCTAGGGCCTATACAAGCCTAGCCATAACAATTCCCTGGCTATTTCTTCCCACATTATTTACTTTCCTGGACCCCTGTCTAGCAGGGCGACTGACGTGATCCCTGGGGTGAATTTCCTTTCTCCAATCCAAACGTCAAGGTTCCTCTTGAAGAGGTCCAAAGAGGCACTCTGCTTGACATGTATGGGCAATCTATTCCAGAGTCTGGGGAGTCTCTGGGTCAGGAACCTCTGTACTAATGTGGCTGTTATGATTCTTTCTCGCTTTGACATTTACAGTGTACTTAAAACTGGGTAAAACAGTTTTTTTCTATTTTTTTTTTTTTACAGATGTTTTATATAAACAGGTGTCAGTAGTACAACTTTACTACTTTAGAGTTACTAAAATGTGCATTTGTTTTTCTTTGTGTGATTAGAAAGACCAAAGGCTTAAGCATGTTTCTTTGACAGTAAAAGATGTATTCGTGTCAGTATCTTGAATCATTAGAATAGAATTGGTACCATGAGTAGAGGAATTTTTCTGTAATAGGATCTGTTCTTCGCCATCCATATTATATACTACTTTCACCATCAGCAGAGTTGGCATTTGGCAGTTGACACTTAAATGTGGTTCAAGAGTGGGGGTTGTGGTCAGTCCTCCGTTTTCCTATGACTTGTTCCATGGGGCAAGCTCTATGCCCGTGATGGAGCAATATTCATTAGGTAACCAAAGAAACAGCAAAAGAGTCAGGCATGCTGTGTGGGGAGATGCCAGAAGTAAGGTACATTGGTAAAGTCCCCTGCACCAGTGATGTTGGGCTCCCCTACCCCTCACACAGACACAAGATTCAAATCTTTCTATGCATGCGTATTTTTTAACATGAACAGAATCGGTTAGGCACAGTTTCCACTTGGTCTGCATTTTAATCCTTCTGATTTAATTCCATTTCAATACTGCTGTTGTCCATTTCTTTCACCCATTCCTAGAACATGTCATCATTTCTGCCTTTTTGTCTACATATCTAACAACTGGATATTTAATGATACTGCATTTCTTCTGGCTTCTTCCCATTCTTTTTTGAATTCCCCTTTTTCTCCTTTTCATATTTTTCTGTGTTTCTCATTTTCTCTTCTTCGGCTGTGTTTTTGTCATACCTTCTCTACTATTCCACTCCAACCCTTCATATTTTTCCATCCACTTTCTCCTTGCTCACTTTGGATATATTTTTTCTCTAATGGCATTTTCTATTCCACCTCTTTGTCCACCCCATTCTACTTTTGCAAAGCCTCTCCAGATTTGCATTCTTGTTTATCACCTCTCCTTTCTCGACTTTCTTGCATATGGTCCATTTTACACATTCCCCTTTTTTCTGTTAACACCTGTCTGCATCCCAGTCTCCCTTTCCCTATTTAGGGTCATAGATTAATGCTAGGCTAATTACCCTAGTGATCCATTTTAGGCCTAACCAATTACCCCATGTGAGAATCAAACCCTGCACCTTGCATCTTTAAAGTAAACACCTTAACCATTATGCCAACCTCCCAACTAAACTTGTTTCTAATTCATGTCACCTAGTTAAGGTCTTTCACCCTGTCCCAGATTCTCTGTACTATTTGATGCAGGGTGCTTCCCCTTTTCCCAGTCATTCAAGTCCATCTCCACCCCTTAACCATTGGTGGATGTATGTTGTAGTATATTTCTAGTAATTTGAGATGCCTTTATCTTCCTCCTTCTCCTGTACTTATTTAGCTTTGTAGCTGTTATATTTTTCATATTTCACACAAACCTGTCAAAGTCTGTATTTTAATATGGCCTACCTGTTGTATTCATCCCTTAATCATCACTTTTGCTGTTGTTTATTGGACCCCCTCAGTTGTTTCAGTTCAGTTTATTTTTACCCCTAGTTGTTTCAGTTTAATTTCTATCTTCTCGTGTCTCTTTCTCACTTCTGGTTTAATTTCCTGCAGTATTCCTTTTTCATTTGCTTAGTATACCTCCCACTGCCCTTTTTTTTTCCTGTTGTGCCTTTCTTGACCATTTTATAAATGTGCTAGTCAGGTTGCATTCTATTCATGCTATTTTTTTGGAAGCTGCCAAATTGTGCCAGCACAACCACACCCCACCAGCTTATCTGTTCTCAGCTGCGAGTCTAAAGCCATCTGCAAATAAGTTTAACTAGACCTTCCCTCCTCTCTTCTTGCGTAGCTGTTCCAGTTTTTCCCTAACACTTCTTGCTAGTGTCTCCATGACAGGTAAAAATAGGCTTGGTGATGAGAATCCTTGTCTTGTGCATCTACCTCCTTGGTCAGTGGTCCATTTGCAAGTAATAGAGCCCCTTGACCGTTGTCTGTTGCCTTCCTCCTATCCAACAAATATGTCCACCATTCTGAGAGTCCCCCAAGTCTGAGTAGGTATATTGTTCTGGAGTTGTCTACCATTCCTGTTGCTTTCCTCTGTTTTTCACATCTATCCATAAAAACCTGCAGTAACCACCAGGTGTCAACGGACTTCTTGTAAATTCCAGCTGTCCTGTTTGGAATACTTTCTGCTCTTTAGTATTTATGATTTTGGCATTTACATTAATTAATGATGTGGGTCAAAATGTCCCTGATTTCATTACTTCGGATTACCTCCCTAAGGGTCAACACAGCCATTGCTTTTGCCATTGAGGCTACCATCTTGCCTGCCTCCTGGTATTCATTAATGTGCTTGCCACCACCTATCTAACCCTCATTCAGATGTCTTGTAATAGTTTGAGAATCCATCTAGCACTGCTGTTTTGCTGCCTTTTATGCTTATTACAACCTTGGTGATTTTGTTCTGTAATCTCTCTGTAGGGTGGTAGGAGAATGTCCTTTCTCTTCCATCCCTTGTGCTTCTGCTCCCGGGCCCAGTTTTGGTTGAATGTTATGAACTATGTTTGCATAGACAGTGACATTTTTTGGTCCATGGGCACCAACAACTTTTGCAGCAGTTCTCTCCGCACCAACATTATCTGGGTCAAGAACCACTGTGAAGGAGAACATCAATGCTGACTGCTCAGCACCAGGATAGGCAATACCACAGAAATCAAACAGAATTCTCCAGTCTTCCAAGGACAGGCCATACTGGAGCTAAGCACCCCTTGTTGACTCTGCTGTACTGTTTGCCGTTTCCAAGAGGGTACACTAAGAGGATATCGCACACTATTCATCCCCTAGGTAAGATTCTAGAGCAGTTATTTGAGAAAGCAAGCCTGTGCATAAAGCTCTTTCTGCTTCATAGCTATAAACTGCTTTATACACATGGTTAGGTTCAACAAGCCTTAGCAGAGAATGCCCTAAAAACACCTAACAAGTTTATCACACTGTGATCCAGTCAGACAAATTGAATCACATGTGGCAGCTATGAAAAATATTAGGTCACCAGAGAACTTTGAGAATTTATGGAACACTTTAAAATATCCCTCACCAATGTCTTTATATGACAGGTACTCCCTTTTTGAACTTCAAATGAGGAAGGTTCATAGAATTAGCACTCCCTAGAGATTACATTCCAGAAATCAAAGAGAGAACTAAGAGCTTCTAACAAGTCCTAATAACAGTATGAGCAATACTTTGACTGGAGCTCTGCAGTGCTGGTTTCTGCAACAGATGTTGCCCTAGGGGCAGCAGGTTCGTAAATTAGTACTAGTTTAACTGCCCTTGTGGGCTATTTTAAACCTAAGTCAGAAAAAACTCTCTGCAAGTAGGATCCAGTGCAAGGCAGGAACCAGTATAAGTAGACAGCTTTCATTCCCACTGAGGAAAGCCTGTTGGCTGAAACCGGTCTGGGTTGTTTATTACATTTAAGTAAAATACCAATGTATTTAACTTACTAGCCTCATTGATGCTTTTCACTGTATTTGGTGCTGGCAATTTTGTCTACTATTTTAAACCTAAACAATTACCCCATGTGAGAATCAAACCCTGCACCTTGTGTCTGTAAGGTAAACACCTTAACCATTATGCCCTCATTCAGGTGATCACCAGTAGTACCACTGAGACCTTGCCAGACTGTCAATGTCTTGAAGCGGTCCTGAGCTGCTGTTCACCAGTCCCACTTAGCTGACCATCATGTAAAATAGATCACGGAAATTATATTCTGAGACAAGTCTGTTCTCTGTTATTCCAAAGTCTTCCTACCCGTTTGCTTTCAGATATTCCGCTCCTAGAGAAGCAGGAGTCAAAGTCGGAGGTTTATAACTTGTTAGAAAAAAGCTATCACAGGAGGTTCTACCAGACCAGATAGACTGTAGTGTTGACTCAAGATTCTTTTAATCCCCAGAAAGACGCAGGACTTCAGGGTTCAATTGCCATACACTTAGATAGTGGGAGCAATATGGTATGTCAAACTGCTGACGTTTCTGTTCTGCAAAACATTGTTTGTAGTTTGTTATTGCAGTTTTAACTCTTGAGATTCCTTTTCACATTAATCTGGAGGCCGGCCTAAATGCCTGAGCATTCTTCCTTTCTGTGGTCCAGGGAATTCCTTCCTCTTCCCAGCATTAGAACATTGGTGGTGTAAAGGTTAATCTGATGGTGCCATCTTCAGTTCTCATCACAGTTTGATGAATGCCTCTTTTGCTACTGTAGCTGTTGGGATGGCCTGAAGCCAGTGATGCCGATAAGTACCCTGTTGGGGGAAATGTCTCATCTTTTCCTTAGTACGTGTTACAGATGTCCATACATAAAGTTGATAACTCTCGTCTGTGCAGGAAACAAATTCTGCACCGACTTTCACTTTTTTCCCTGTGTAAAGAGCTGGGCTTGCCCAACTGTGCCACTAGTGTGCATACTTAAATTCTAGAACTATCCAGCACAAGACTGAGTCATGTGAGAAATACAGCAGAAATCACATAGCTGGCGTAGATGTGTAGTGCAGTTCTTTGGACCCTCTTTAGACCTCAACAAGAAAAAGTAGAATGGGAGTGCCTTCAAAATGTGTTTTTGTGCCTGCTAGCATATGATTTCAGTGCCTGACAAAACCCCCTCGACTCAAGGTTTCTAATTCTGGTTTGGACTTTCTCTCGACACCCCACCACCACCACCACACACACATATATATCAGGAGACTAGCTCATCTCAGGCCTTTGGCATGATCCTTTTTGTGGTTGTCAAGTCATCAGTCACTACCAAGTCCTCCAACAGAGAAACACTTTGTCATCAGTCAAATCCTTGCTTTGCATTCCCTTCCTCTGACACAGGAGTGTTGGTATCCAAGATTGAGGATGACTGTCTTCAGAATTTGGTCATAGAGGAGGTTGAAGGGGACTAGATTTAGATCAGTCAGCTGTCGTCTGCCTAAGGTCTTTAAGTCTGACTGTGCACCAAAGACAACACCCAAACCACTGAAGCAGCAGTCTGTCACTTTCCCACAGCTGTTTTGATCTGAGTAAAAGCGTTTTCATTAATTAATAGGACTAAGGCTTTGAGGACTTTTTAACTTGGTACTAGAAACTTTCCGAGGCTCCAGACGCCTCTTCTAGATCTGTTTTCTTTTTTTTCTTTCAGATATGATCCAGTGTCTTTTCCATTTGTCTTCAGCTTGTGGGTTATTGGATACAAATCTGATCCGATGCTAGCCTTTCCAAAAGACATCACCTCTAGAACTCCCACCTTCTCTGTCTATAATACTTTTCTGTACTGTATCTAACCCAGATCTCATTTGCTGCCTTGAGGTCTACAAATGTGATTGAGAGCTCCATTTGTTTGACTTTATGTATACTTTGTGTTTTTAGTGAAAGAATTGTCAATTTATTTCTCTTGCTGACTTCTACCCTTTGTAGGTGTTGGTGTGTGTTTTTGGTGTAGGTCCCCCCCCCCCCCCACCTTACTCCAGTGTGGTCAGTCCTTAGCAAGAGCCAGGATTTTATCAGGTTTTTTGGGATTGAGTTCCACTATTTCAGTTTCCCTCCATGCTGGGCCACCAGCTCACTAAGAGCATCCAGAGGGGTAACCACCCAGGATGTGGATGAGCCCCCGCATCAAAGCCAGCTAAAAGATACTGACACAAACACCCCTCCTTTCTATCCCCCTCCTTTTGGGTTGTACTGACATTAGCAAATGGTGACTGAGCCATCTGGGTTTTTCCCCCTTCAGGTCCTATGTTAAGATCCTAGTGTGTTTCTTCACATATTCCATATCTGTGTGAGGGGCAAACTCAG
Organism: Protopterus annectens; assembly: GCF_019279795.1. Lineage (NCBI taxonomy): Eukaryota > Metazoa > Chordata > Ceratodontiformes > Protopteridae > Protopterus > Protopterus annectens. The sequence continues at coordinate 535,236,190 of NC_056727.1, read as the reverse complement.
TCTGAGGTAGATGAGGAGCAGGGTATTATGGGTAGAAAAGGCAGGCTCAAGTTGGTCTTTTGGAAAGGCCGGCATCAAATTCAATAACCCACAGGTTGAACTAGATGGAAACATAGCACAGATTTTCTAAGTACATAACTTTTGATCTAATGTGTTGTCATTCTGTCCTCAACTGTTTGATTCGGATCCAGTCCTCTGATCTGACTCAGCCATTACTTTAGCTCATGGCCACCAAAAACTCTTGCTCTTCCCATACCCATAATGCACCAAACCCCTAACATACCCCAGATCTTGTTTGCTGCTTTCGAGATTAGACATGGTCATCTTGAGCTTTCAAGTGATTATTTAAAAAAGTGTGTTAATATTATCTTTTTCAAAATTCATTAATAGTTTACTCTCCCTTTTCATTACATTGTCTAGTTCTTTAATGCCATAGTTGGTATTGTTCATTTTCTATTTTTCTTTTTACACACTTGTATAATTCTTGATACCATTGTTGGTATCTCTCTCTAGCTTTTCTTTAAAAAGGTCACTTTTTCTTTTTATTTAATTTGTTGTGTGTAGGGATGTCAGAAAAAGGCCTTTTGGGTTTTAAGAAGTGCCAAAAGTGTGGGCATAACTCGCCTTTGTCCAGCATTCACACTGTGTCCATTGTTTGTGTCTGGACCACCTTCGGGTTGATTGTGCCATTTGCAAAAACTTTAATCCATGTGCATTTGAAGACAGAAAATAAGCTTATTTTGAAGGAATTACTTCCTACTTCCTTCTCAGAAGCTACTGCTGGGGCTTAATCCTCTAAACCAAAATCAAAGGACCCTTCCATCAAGTCTCCTAAACCTTTTGGATCCTTGACTCCATCTTCCTTGGAGCCGCCAAAAAAGAATTATAAATTGGATCTGAAGGACACTGCGGTTCGACCACTGTCAGATCTGACAACACCCTCCTCGGATCCATGCACTTCAGATCTGAGACTCGTACCCAGAACAAGATACTCACAAGTTTGTGTCTGCTACTTTCCAGCGTACCTTCTCCTTTTTTGGAATAGCAGCACTGTATTTTATTTATTTTTATTTATTTTATTTCGCATTTGTTAACTGGGTTGGTCCAGCTGGGTAAGAATTTACCCTTTTTCAGTGGAGACCCGAGGGGAAAAGCCCCAAACAGACATACAAATACATACAAATAGAGACAAATTAACAATATTAAAGAGCAAAACAATCTTATGGATGCAATAGATAAGAAGAACATAATGTACTCAATGGGATAGCACATAGCTATATATACAAAAAGTGTAGTAATAAGTTGTAACAGGAGAAACAATAATAAATCCAGCAGGTAAGCAGGAAGGAAGTTAAGGTTGTAGGTAATATAATGAAAAGAAACAAGGTATAATTAGATTAGTGGCTAGAAGAAGAAATGTGTAAATGCAGGGACTTCAGAATTGAGGGAAAGTAGAGTGAGAGTACAAAGTAGAGAGGGGTGACTGCACAAGGGACCGTAGGTCAGAAGAGGGAATGGTGCAAAAGAACATAGTAGTAGAGGAGGGATGTAGTGAACTAGAGGGAGGGTACAGAAGGAAGAGCAGTTGGATAAAGTAAGTTATAGAAAGAGGAAAAAGGTCTTCTAGATCAGACTTAGTGGTGAAGTGGGTATGTCGCCATTCCTAGCTTCCTCTCATTCTTCCAGAGTGAACTGAAGCTGTTGTAGACAGAAAGATGAGATTCCTCTTGGCGCAAATACAGATGGGAGTTCTCCCGGTTACTATCCCTTCAGGTCAGGAAGTCCATCCTTCTACCACTCCGCCGATTTCAGCTTCATCTGACCGATCATTTGAGTCCCTGGATCTGAGTCTTCTGTGTCTATCTGATTTGGATCCGAAGATATCTTCATCTTCAGAACCGTAGCTATCTCTGCACCAGCTCAGATTTTGTCAGAGCCAGATGACTCTCAGAGTCGAAGCGCTTCTGTCAGATCCAAGGTGCTAGTAGACTTCAAAGTATTCGGAGCCGTCTCCGCCTCTCTGAGCTTTGGCATTGGACAGCTCAACTCCGACTTCCACCTCAGGTAGATTGCTTTTGGGGCAGAGGGAACTGACAGGCCAGAAACCTGGCTTCTCTGCTCCATTGTCTTCCTTCTCCCCAGAGCGCTCTGCCTTTGAGGTAATGAAGAGTGTGTTCTCTGCTCTGGCAGGACAGATGGATCCCTCCCCCCTCAGGTCTTGCCTCTGGGTCCCAGATGTCTCTGCACCATGTTCTTCATGTTTCACTGTTGCAGATGTGGCTCTTAGCTTAGCTTTTTCTTCCACCTTTTTAGGAACCTCTTCTGCTTTGGTGCCAAACAAACTGTCCTTGTTCAAAGGAACATCTAGTAACTTTGATTTGACATGGTCTGGCAAGGTCTGCTCCTTGAGCCAAGCATGTCTTTTCAGTACAGTTCCAGTGACTGCTGCCTGAAGATGCTTCTAGGGCATCAAAGCCACAATGCAACATATGCTTACTGACTTGGCTTGCAGAGTGCATAAGCTCCTGCAATTCTTTATTTTCTGCACAGTCTGTAAAGGTTGCAACTTTTTGTTTAACAAGTTCCATAATATGCTGCTAGTATTTCAGCATGTGAAACTGACAAATCAGTGCCCTAATAGCAAGAGTTGCAGAGGTATATACCTTCTTACATAATCTGTCCAAAGTTCTGGAATCCCAGTCCGAAGGGGTGGGATTCTTGACTGTAGTAGCCTTGATACCTTTATTCCACTGAAAAATGATCTCTGGGTCAGCAGTAGGATTCTTGAAAAGAAATTTGTGTCAGGTACTCTGTAGTACCTGTCTGGTTTCCTAGGGGCAGGAGGTAGTGTCAGGAGTAAGACTGGATTCCATAAAAACATCATTATCCAGGACAGGGGGTATTGCCTGTGCTGAGGCACCTCTAGGAATTCTGAGTCTCTCTTTGGACTGAGGATAGTCTTGGCATTCCCAGTGGAAATGCTCTCTTAAGGTATGCGAGGTTTCACCAAAAGAAAAATCCTCTGGAGGGGAGGCAGAGGGAATGTATTCCTCTGCATCTGAATCCTCATAAGCAGATAAGGGCATGTCTTCATAATCAGAAATCTGAGTCATCTGACTCCTTGTCTGTAGAAGCTGTATGGGACTGGTCTCTTTCTCTTAGCAGGGGAAGGCTGACTTCCCCTAATCACCGTAATAAGGTCTTCTGCCATTCTAAGCATTTTTGTGACATGGGAGCAAGTGCATGCGCTTTGGTCATCTGTTTTCTAGGCGTAGTGCATACTCTGGGCCTAAGAAACTCTGTAGTTTTGGTTAAAAAAAGAAGTCATCAGTTGAGCGAAGAACTGCCTCAGAAGCCGGTGCCTGCACAGCAGCTCCGGACCCATCCAAGGTAGAGACATCCGCAGGCTCCATAGTCGAAGAAGAGTCTCGTGGCATACCAGACTCCGAATGGGTCTTGGTAGAGGCCTGCAAATCCACTGAAGCGGCCATCAAGGGCTGCGAAAGCACCAGAGTACTGGCAGACTATCAACTAACTTAACAGAAGCGTCATTGGCAGCTTTGGACCTATGCGGTATGTCTCGGTCTTTATCTTTACGTTTTTTTTCCGGAATATCGGTAGTTGGATGGCTTACTGAAGCCATTTCAGAATACGGAAATAGAGAGCAAAAGAATTTATCGACAAAGTGCCCAACGACGAATGGTTTGGGCGTCAAACAAGGTACAAAACCGACAGCGAGGTACATCGTGGCCTGAACAGGTGCTGCAGTAAGAATGAAAATCTCTGAGGTATTTGCTTTTCATGGGCAAGACAATTATTAGCTTTTTCTGACATCTGTTAGAGCAAGAAAAAAGGATACCCAGTGGGGTACTTGGCTTTAGAAGACTTCAGGATTATTCAATTCGTAAACGAAAATTCAGGTAGTGGCTGACCGGCACTTGCAAACTGCTTCTGCTTTGGGCTCCTCGGCAAGAAAGACTGATGTAATGGCATTGGTTGACTGTTTTTATACCCCTGACGTCAGTCCTGGAGTGACTGCATCCAACGCAGAAATACTAAGTCTCTGGTATTCGGGCTGAGGGCTACCTGCAGGCAGATAACCTAAGTGTGATGACTGCAACAGTGTGAATACACTCTTAACATCTACATTTATGGTAAGTGTACACAACTGTACTTTAAGCCACATCATTCTACTCCACAGGGACTGCCAGTTGAAAGTCTCCAGGCTATGCAGCAGGGTTTTACAGTCTCTTCTGATACTTAACCGGAGCATCCCGCCGAGGAAGTCCCTAGGATGAGGAAGTGCAAGAGGAGACACTTGGACACTCCCCTCAAGAGTCAGTCACCAAGGATACTGATTTCATTGAAGGGTCCCCAAGATCACAACTTGAAGACGCCTCATTCAGAGTCATTCTTGCGATACTTCAGCAGAGGGGTAATTGGTCCTCCGATAACCCTTGCCTATAGGAATCAGTATTCCTGGAAGTCTTTGGAGGTTGTTTGTGTTACCTCCTGGGTTACTCCACCCGCCGATGAGCTCATTGACTTTATCTGTAGGCGGACGTGGAAGGAGCCTGACTCAGTTGAGCCAATCCCCAAAAGACCAGATCAGATTCTGTCTCCACCTTGTAGGTAGCAAATACTGGAGCAAGGGAGTGCCCATAGATGACATGGTCATGGTGGTGACCACAAAGAAGAAACTTGCTGAGCAAAGTTTCTCTGTCCTTCCCCCTAACAGGGAATCTAGGGTGTTGGACAGATTTCGGATGTGTGTGTATGCTTCAGCAACATTTGCCCTTAGATCATTGAACTACTTGGCACATTTTACAAGACTACAAAGGGGTTTGATAAAGGAACTGTCTAAATCCCTTTTTGGGACAAACACTGCCAAGACTCTCACTTCAGTGGCCTCTCAGTTGGCTACCCTATAGTCTGTTTCTAATTTGCCCATGAGGCTCATCTCGCATGCAGCTGTAGATGCCTTAAGGGCAGAATGTTCAGGCACTTCCGTAAGGAGACATACCTGGCTGCGCTTGAAGGCCTCCGCAAAATCAGACAAGTCCTCGTTGATCAGTGCACCCTTTGATGGCAGTTTGTTGTTTGGCCTTAAAGTTAGACGCACTCTCCAGGGGTAAAAAAGATGGAAAAACCCTCTCTGCAGTGGGCGTATGTTTTTCAACTTCTCAAAGATCCTTCTGTAGGAATCAACGAGGAGGTTGAAAATATGGTTCAAGATGTCCCAGGGTCCTTTCCAAGATCCACATGGAGATTGCTTCCCAGGGGTAGAAGGGGGTATTCAAATGGACGACGATGCTCACGTGGCAGAGGAGGCCTGCAGAGACAGGGGGGTCCAGAGATTCCCTCTCATAGACCCTACCAGCACTTGGTAAACAAAGCCCAATTCTCCACCTCTTGAGGCAGTTGGTAGTTTTTCTTTGCACCAGATAGCCTGTCTAAATGTAACAAAAGATATATGCATAAATTCAGAGGATTATTTCCAGAGGCTGGATAATTCTGTTTTCCCTACCACCTCCACCCTTCGCAAAATTCCTGATGTTCCACCCAGTTAGAGGAAAGCAGCAGCACTAGAAATACAAATGCTGCTAGAAAGTCATCCAAGAGGTCTCACCAGACCAGATAGAATCCAGAACTTAAGATTCTTTTTAGTGCCAGAGAAAATGGACTGGAGATAATTTTTGGATTTCAGCGACATGAACAAAGCGCTTTAACACACTACATTTCGGATGGTCACGGTTCAGTCCATTCTGCCTTTTTTAGGCAAGGATAACCGGATGTGCTCGATAGACCTTCAGTATGTGTGCCATCACATAGAAATGAACAGACAGTCCAAAAGGTGTTTATGCTTCAGGCTGGGAGCCAGTCACTACCAGTTCAGAGCGTTGTCCTTTGGCCTCACACAGCCCCCACAGTGTTCACCAAATGCATAGCAGGGGTAGCAGCTCACTTGAGACTTCAGGGATTCCAAGTGTTTTCATACTTAGACAACTGGCTCATTACCACCCCAACCAAGCATCTACTAATAAGTGCAAGAAGTCTGGTACTCCAGACTTGCTTCCATCTGGGGATAACCATAATTTACAACAAATCCACACACACATACCAAAAGACAAACGAAGAATGTATCCCCAAAGAAAAGTCTACAAAAAATGTGATGCACACAGAAGTCCGGGAATCATATACCAGGCAGAAGAATTATCCTAGAATACGAAAGTGCATTCAGTCACGGACTGGTTGTATATGGTTAAAAACTCTGCTTTATTGCAGTAGGTAAGCACTTTCATGGGAATACCTCCCACTTCATCAGACCTTAAACATAAAATTACTGCTTCCTTTTATAAGAAGCAAATTACTTAATCACTGATTTAAATAATGAGCATACACTTATCTTAAAGATGTATGCCAGTATCTACCGTTCACTATGTATTGCAGATACCTTGTGCTGGCCACCAACATTGAGCCATTTCTCTAACAATATTTTAAACTGCGATCACAGTGAATATTGGCCAACACCATCAGTTCGGGCTCATTAAATGTTTTGTATTTTATACATAAAATATTATTGCATAAAATAGTTTTACATAAAACATTTTTACATACATAAAAACTTACCTATATAATACTATTTTAATAACCACTTATAAGAAGTAATCTTCCAACTATTGATTACACATGCTCTTCAAACAAAAACTAAATGTTGGCTTATACTGTAAAATTATGTACATTTCTAATGCAACAGTATGATGGTTAGTGCCATTATTTATAAGAGCTTGATTTCCTGTACAACAATGTAACCTATTTCATCTTCAGCTTAAGGACCTGTACTTCAATATAGGCTTTAATGGGATCCTGTCATTGATTCCTTTGCCTTTATTACCCGTTTACCTGACTGTCCACCTTACCTCTGACGTCTCTATTTTATTAATTATGTCACCTCCCCTCTCACTCTCTCTAACCACTTCGATGAATATAAAACGGAAAGTATGTGTAGGACCCTCAGTTAACACATGTTTAGCCAAGGCATTAGTACTATCAGAATTTCTTATACTTAACAGATGTTCCTTTATTCTTGTTTTAAACTCACTGTTGGTTTTTCCTATATAGTAACTTGAACATACATTACAAATTGCTAGGTATACTGTATGCTGGGTGATACAACTAGCTGAAACTAAACTTTAAATACATGATGTTATGTAGTCCTATCTCACCTACATTCTTACCCGTGGGTTCGGAGCCGAATATCGGCTCCGACTCTGACAATTTTATTAGCTCGAAGTCTCTCATTGGCTGGGCTAAGAGGGTATCCCATGATGCACTGCTACATATCCCCAGATCTCGTTTGCCGCTCGTGTAGCTAGGACGTGGTCTCTCTTGGCTGTGGCTAAGTACCTTCTTTTCTTGATTTAAGAGAAATTTGATTCAATCAAAAGCTATTTTCATAGATATTGTTTAAAGCTGTCTAATTTTGTCTGGTGTGTTAGGCTTGGTTATTGCGAGTTTTTGTGTGGTATCCCTCGTACTGTTCCCCGGGCTAGGCCCGTTTCAGTTAGAGGGCCTAGTTCTCCTGTTTCCTTCTGTGTTTACCAAAACGTTTAAATTAGAGGTTTTGGCTACCCTCTCCTTGTGTTCCTTTGTTGAAATTGTGCTAGTTTGTGTGCAGTTTGATCTCTGCTTTGGTGTTGATTACCTCAGTGTCGTTCCCGCCTTTATAGAGTGATCGCCTGTTCTTGTACTGTCTTGGTTTTTGTGTTGTGGGCACAGCAGTTAAAATGTCTAAGGGTATGAAGGAGCATAAACCTTCGGGATTTAAAAAGTGCTCAAAATGTGGGTACAAAATGTCCATAACCGATGGACATTCCATTTGTGTCTACTGCTTAGGAGCCATCCATCTGCAGGAATCCTGCAGCTTTTGTCATGCGTTCAGCCCTAGAGTTCTCCAAAAGAGAAAGAATAAGCTAATCTTACCGGCTCCATCAGCTTCATCGGAGCCTCCGGAGAAAATGCTTAAAACTGCATCAACCTCCTCGGCTCCACTGTCTTCGGGGCCGCAGGAAGGATCGATATCTATGGAACCGGCGTCTGCTCTAATTGTATTGGAACCTCCTAGGAGACGATCGCCTAGTATCAAACCTACTTCTGAGAGGAGATGGCATTCTCCATCCCTGTCCTCCAAATCCTCCAGGACCCTTTCGGATGTGGATAGGGTGGTTCAGAAGCTCCTCCAGTCACTGGTTTTGGCAAAATTGTTTTCTGCTCCGACCCAGTCGGCTCCGGAGCCCATCCCGACACCTTCTTTGATCATTCCTCATCCGAGCGCATCTGTCTTCGGAGCCGGAGTGTTCCGCGCCGCGTGATGTTTCTAGGCCGGTTCCGATGCCCCATTCGGCTCCATCGGTACCGACATCTGCTCCGACCCCATTGGCTCAGTCATCGGGGTTCGGGACTCGATACTCTTCGGTCGGGCCCGAGGGGGACATTTCGGCACTTATTTCGGTTCCGAGTCTCCCTCTCGGTGCTTCGGCTCGAGGAATTCAGACTCCTGTCATGGCCTCTGAGACTGGTCGCTCCTCTGACTCGGGGTGGGGGGGGGCGTACTTCGAGGCTATGCAGACAGCGCTGGCCAGGTCGTCAGCTGCATCATGCGCGTCGGTCACTCTGTCCCCCACCACTCCGGTGAGAGCTTCTGTTCACCACCCATCCATGGACAGCAGAGCATCAGAGCCTAGGGATACCCCCACGAGTGGTCCCCAAATTTCTGAAGGTCCCTCAGAGTTGGTGCCTGAGGAGCCCCCCAGAAACAAAACATGCAAGAGGAAGCACATAGACTCCCAAGACGAGTCCCTCACCTCTGATACTGACCTCAAGGAATCTGAGGGGTTCCCCAAGTCATCCTCTGATGATGTTTCCTTCTCCGATATCCTGGAGATACTGAAACAGAGGTGAATGGCCTTCCAAAGCCCCTTCCGAGGAGGAGTCTATTCCTTAAGGCTTTCGGTGCTCAACCCTCCGCCTCCTAGGTGTCTCCACCCTTCGACGAACTCCTTGACCTGATTTGTCGAAGAGTGTGGGAGAACCCTGATTCTGTGGAGCCCGTGCCCAGACGCCCCAACAAGTTTCTTTCCACCCCCTAGGGCAAAGAGTTTCTGTCTAAAGGTGTTCCTGTAGATGCCATGGTGGTGGCGGCAGCCACCCAGAAGGAAGTAGCAGAGTCTTCTTTATCCGTCCATCCTCCTAACAAGGAGTCTAGGACCATGGACTGGTACGGGAAGCGTACCCTTTCGTCAGCAACCTTTACATTACGGTCGCTGAATTACTTGTCTCCTGTCACTCTGCTCCAGAGGGATCTCCTCAAAGAGTTAGGAGATACTCTTGCGGGTAACGTTCCTGAGGCGATGGCTCAGTCGGTTAACGTCCTGGCCTCTACCCTCAACTCCATTGTCAACTCATCCATGCGGCTCATTTCGTATGCAGCCGAGGGAGCGAGTAGGGCAGCAAGCTCAGGGGTCGCCCTTAGGAGGCAAGCCTGGCTGCACCTGTGTCCCTTTGCGGAGGCCTTCAGGTCTTCCTTCGCTGACTCCCCCTTTGATGGTTCCTCCTTGTTTGGGACCAAAGTGAAAGACACCCTCACCGGGTGCGAGCAAGAGGGAAAGACCCTGTCTGCCGTAGGGGTCCGATGTTCATGTTACACTGCTGCAGTCATTACACTTGGGTTATCCTGTCGTCAGGCAGTCCCGCAGTTGGCCAGAATTCCAAAGTCTTGGTCCGGCGTCAGTTGCTGTCGCCTCCTCCCTGACGTCAGTGCAACAGGGGTATACAAGATGCAGCCGACGCCATTTTCTACAGTCTTTCTTGCCACGGGGTGCCGAAGCAAAAGCAGTTTGCAAGTGCCGGTCGGCCATCTCCTGAGATTTTCATTCCGAATCCAGAACCGAAGTCTTCTACAAAGCTAAGTACCCCGTTGGGGAAACTTTTTCTTACCTCAGACCGATGTCAGTAAAAGTTAATAACTGTTTTTCTTGTGGGAAGCAAATACCTCATAAGGATTTCCACTCCTATTGTATCCCATGCCTAGGCCCTTACCACGACGTTACTGGTTGTCGGTTTTGTGCTAGGTTTAACAAGCGCACTATTAAACATCGGTTTGATTTTGCCCGACATTATTTTGGTAGAAATTTCAATTATACCATGCCGTCAGAACTTCCAACGACCGGGATACACAAAAAGTGCAAAGACAATGATAGGCATCCGAGGCCCAAAACTGACGACGAAGCCTCTTCTAGGCCAGTCACCGGTTCTCCGGTTTTCAGGCGCCTTCGCAGCCCCTGACGACCGCTTCTGTAGAACCACAATCTGCCTCTGACTCCCACGTGGAGATGGCTGGGCCTTCGGACGCACAAGCTCTTCAGCCTACCGAGACTAACCTTTCAGAGGGATCCGGAGTAGCTGAGCAACCCACAGCTACAGAGGGTGTCTTTAGACCTACTCAGTTAAGCATTAAACCCTCAACTAAGTCTAAGCCTCCTTTAAAGTCAAAGAAACAAATTCAGCATTCTCCAGGACAGGCCTCCATGCCTAAGAAACAAATGCTCAAAATGTCCGAAGACCTAATTACTCTGATCAGGGGGTCCCATTCCCCCTCCTGATAAAAGGCCTAGACAGGTTGCAGACTATGACTCATCCGACCAGGTGTCCATCTCTTCTGATTCATCCTCAGACTTTGGATTCTCTTTACCCCCTTTTGAGGATTCTGATGCTGAGGAATCAATTCCATCAGCCTCCTCGCCTGAGGACTACTCCTTTGGGGAAACACTACATACCATGAGGGAGCATTTCCACTGGGAAGGCCAGGATTACTCAGAATCCAAGAAAAGGCTCAGAGACTTCCTTTTATTACCTCAACACAGACCCCTTGCTATTCTGCCAGTGTTAGATATTGTCGATGATGTGTATACTGAATCCAGCTTAAATCCTGATTCCTTACCTCCCGCCCCTGTCAAACCTGACAGATACTACAGAGTCCCTGACTCACATAAATTTCTGTATAAAAGCCCTGTTGCTGACCCTGAAACTATTTCTCAGGGACCCAAAGGAGTTGAGGCTTCATCAGCCAAGAATCCAGTTCCCTCTGACAGAGATTCCAGAGCATTAGACAGATGGGGAAAGAAAGTATATACGTCTGCAACTTTAGCAATGAGAGCCTTAAATTGCCAGTTTCACATGCTAAGATATCAGCAATTTTTACTGTCTCAGTTAAAACAAAAAATGCTTCCAGAATCTGATCCTCCTAATTTAAAAAAAATGCAGGATTTATTGCATGCAGCTGAACAAGTGGGAAAGCATACTTTGCAATGTGGTTTTGATTCTCTAGAGGCCTCCTGCAGAGCAGCAGTTACAGGCTCTGTTATTAGAAGACATGCCTGGTTAAAAGAACATACGTTACCAGATCATGTTAAAGCAAAATTATTGGATGCACCTTTGCAGCAGGATGTGTTATTTGGAGTTAAGGCAGAAGAGGTATTAAAGAAAATGGAGGACAAGGCAAAATCTATGCAAACGGTGAAGGATTTCTTACAGGTTCAACCTCCTAGATTTAGCAGAAACTGGCCAAATAAGAATTGGTCCTTTCCAATTACAGACAGACCTCAAAGGGGAAGATACAGACATCCAAGAGGTAGAGGTCAAACACAAGGTCCTTACAGGCCTCGACAATGGGTTGCATCAGGCCAGAAAGAAGGGGAAGACAGGCCACAATCATATAAAAAGCAGCTCCAATGACTTCCCACTACAGCTGCCAAACAAATCCGTCTTGGCAGCCCCCTTGGGAGGAAAACTGGCACTCTTCTACCACAATTGGCAAATGATCACCAAAGACAAATGGGTTCTCAACATTGTATTTCAAGGTTACAGGTTCCACTTTCACACTCTGCCTAGGTTAAAAGGAATGCCAAATCTGCCACCAAATCAATGGGCAGAGGCTCAAAAACAAATTACAGCACTCATGGATATGAGAGCTATTCAAAAGGTACCATCACAGGAGCAAGGACAAGGATTTTACTCAAGACTCTTTCTGGTACCCAGAAAGGACAAAGCCTGAAGGCCCATTCTGGATCTTTCATCTCTAAACACTTACCTGGATGTTCCAAAATTCAAAATGTTGACATTACAGCAGCTTCTTCCCATGCTGGGCAAGAAAGCTTGGCTCATGACTTTGGACCTCAAAAAGGCATACCTGCATGTCCCTATCAGACAAAACTGCAGAAGATACCTCAGATTCATAGCTGGTTCAATGCACTACCAATTCTCTGCACTGCCCTTTGGCTTATCTACTGTGCCCAGGGTCTTAAAGTGCCTGGCACCAGTAATTGCATTTTGCAGACAGAAAGGAATACAAATTTATCCGTACCTGGACGACTGCCTGATTCAAGCAGAGAGCAAGGACACTCTTCTAAAGCATCTGGCGTTTGTAAAAAAGTTAAGTTGCCTGGGGTACACAGTAAACTAAAAGAAATTAAAACTAGTGCCCTCACAAGAGATTATATTCCTGGGTGCCAGCTTGAACACAGTGGCCCAGATGGCTTATCTCATGCCAGACAAACAAGGACAACTGACTCAATACTTTCAATTAATGGCAACAAAGACCCAGCTCCCTGCAAGAAAAATTCTGCAGACCTCGAGTTACATGGCATCCTGCATACTACTAATTCCATATGCCAGGCTGCATATGAGGAAACTACAATGGTACCTAAAGAATGTATGGTCTCAACACTGTCAAAGTTTGGAAACGGTTATACCACTGATCCCTTGCCTTCAACAGGAGTTTCAATGGTGGGCTCAAGCTTGTCACCTCAACAAGGGATAGCCTTTTACGCAACCCACAGCCCGGCAAACACTGACAACAGATGCATCGGATTACGCCTGGGGAGCACACATGGCAGGCAAATGTATTCAGGGCACGTGGACCGCAGAACAAAGGCATCTTCACATCAGTCAAAAAGAGATGCTAGCTGTACAAAATGCGATTATAGCTTTCAAGGACCTGCTGCATCCAGGACAACTAAGACAGACACCACAGTTATGTGGTACATAAACAAGCAAGGGGACACTCACTCCTACCCCCTATGCAGACAAACTATGACCTTATGGAACACAGCTATAAACCTTCAAGTTCATCTGCAAGCACAATTCCTGCCAGGAGAGAAAAACACACTGGCAGACGACTTAAGCAGAAACATCATGGATCCCCATGAATGGGAGTTGAATCCATTAATATTCAGAATGATAACACATAAATGGTGGAGCCCGGACATTGATCTGTTTGCATCCCCAATAAACTACCAGCTACAAAAATTCTGCACAAGGAGTTACCATCCACATGCATGGAAAGTGGATGCCCTCTCATTTAGCTGGAAGAATCTACAAGTATACGCTTTCCCACCACTACCTCTCCTGCCAAAGGTACTCATAAAAACCAGGCAGGAAGAGCCAAAGATGATCCTAATTGCACCAGACTGGCCACGCCAGCACTGGTACCCAATCTTAAGGAGCTTAGCACAAAAACCACCCTGGATTTTGCCTCAAATCCCACATCTGCTGACTCAGCACAACAAACAAATACTACACAGCCAGCTAAAGAACTTAAACCTAGCTGCATGGAAGATTCCTTAGTCAAGCAAGCAATGCCTCTCTCCAAAGCTGTTATGGATGTCATTCTGGAGGCCAGAAGGCCTAGTACCAGGAAAGCCTATTTGGATAAATGGAAGAGATTCTGTGCCTGGAACCAAGTTCACAGCCTTGACCCTCTTGTACCAAACATTCCTCAGATACTACAATACTTAACTGAGATGCTGGACAAAGGACTCTCCTTCTCATCCATCAAGATCCACGCCTCTGCTATCTCTGCTCATTACAACACGGATCCACCAATTTTCTCTATTCCTCTGTTAAAACAGTATCTCAGAGGGGCTAAAAACATAAGACCGCCCCGTAGAGCCCCTACTCCAACTTGGGACCTCAACTTTGTTTTGGAGAAGCTAACTTTACCTCCTTTTGAGCCAGCCAACACAGCAGAATTAAAATATATCTCTTGGAAAACTGCTCTGCTTCTGGCAATAACATCAGCACGAAGAGTTTCAGAATTACAGGCTCTAATGGCAGTGGAACCTTTATTTTCCACCAGGACAGGGTGTCTTTACGAACTAACCCTACTTTTATGCCAAAGGTGGTATCCAGTGTGGCTCTAAACCAAACTATTCACCTGCCAACTTTTTTATCCTAAACCACAGAATAAAGGGGAGAGACTACTGCACTCTTTGGACATTCATAGGCAGTTGCACTTCTACTTGGACAAAACCAAAGCTTTCAGAAAATCTGAGCAATTATTGGTAGCATATGCTGCAGGAGCACAGGGAAAAGCCATTTCAAAACAGACTATTTCAAAATGGATATGACATTGTATACGTTTCTGCTACACATACCATGGAAAACCTGTACCTAGCAGCATTAGATCTCACTCCACCAGGGCAACAGCCACTTCAGCTGCCTACCTCAGGGGAGTACCTACCAAGGATATTTTGGAAGCAGCAAGTTGGAGTTCTGTATACACCTTCAAGCATTACCATCTGCCTCTATACTCTAAATCCAGAGCTGGCTTTGTCACTGCAGTGCTGCAGGGCCTTATAGCCACCCCTATTGCCTTATAGGACCAGCCACCCTTCCTCAGCTTTGGGATTCTACCAAAGTGTAATGACTGCAGCAGTGTAACACGATGAACATAGTACAGTTTTGTACCTACCATAAATGTAGATGTTCGAGTGAAAACACTGCTGCAGTCCAGGTTACCCTCCCTCCTTCCCCTCTTACTGGCTGGTATGTACCCATGTCTTCTACCCTTCCTACGGGGAGTATTTGCTGGTAGCTGTAAGTTGATTTTTGCTTTTCTTATGTATGTTTTATTAGCAATTGGAATTGCCTACATATTTAGAGGCACCTGATATCTCGGGCAAGAAAAACTGAAGAAAATGGCGTCGGCTGCATCTTGTATACCCCTGTCACACTGATGTCAGGGAGGTGACAGCAACCGACACCGGACCAAGACTTTGGAACTCTGGCCGACTGCGGAACCGCCTGACGGCAGGATAACCCACGTGTAATGACTGCAGCAGAGTCTACACTCAAACATCTACATTTATGGTAGGTACAAAACTACTTTTTTCCCTTCCTTCTAGGCCTTATCCCAAGGCCCAGTGGGGGGGGGATGTGGTTCAAGAAATCAGAGGTTTTTCCCTGCCACACAAGTTGAACCCCCTCCAGAGGCAGAGGAGGGGGGGTTATTCAGGGAGACGTCGCCCCAGAGGCAGAGGGGGCCCCCACAGTTCTGGAAACCGCGACTCCTTCCGTGGTTCTCCATACTCTCATTCCTGGGGGTGTGCCCGACTACGCTTATCTGGAGCCAGTCGGGGGTCGAATTTCATTATATCCAGAAGCCTGGGAAAGAAAAACCCAGGACCGATGGGTATTACGGATAATTTCCGGAGGTTATCTCATTCCATTCTCGTCAGTACCCCTGCCAATCAGAAAAATCCCGGACGTACCACCCAGTCAAAGGGATCAAGCAGCCTCAGAGGTCTCGCAGCTGCTAGAAAAAGGAGTTATCCAGCGTGTCCCCTCAGACCAAATCGGATTAGGGACTTACTCAAGATTCTTTTTGGTGCCGAAAAGAACAGGGGACCTGAGACCCATACTAGATCTCAGCCAACTCAACAATCACGTACACAAGTCCAAGTTCCGTATGGTCACACTACAACCGATTCTCCCATTGTTGGGAGAGGAGTTATGGATGTGCTCCCATCGACCTCAAGGATGCTTACTACCATGTGAAAATGGACAGAGCATCCAGGAGTCACCTACGCTTGCGGCTAGGAGCCAGCCACTTCCAGTTTTGAGCCCTGCCCTTTGGTCTCACCACAGCCCCCAGGGTGTTCACCAAATGTATGGCGGTGGTGACGGCTCACTTGAGAAGTCAGGGATTCCAGGTGTTTCTGTACCTGGACGACTGGCTCCTTACCGCCCCCACCAGGCATCAACTAGTTCAAACCAGGGACGCTACCATCAATCTGTCACCAGTTGGGCATAACAATAAATTGAGAAAAATCTGCCTTATTGCCTTCACAGCGTGTCACCTTTATAGGAGCAGATTTAGACACCATTCGAATACGAGCATTTTTACCACAAGAAAGGATCACAGTATTACAACAACAGATGCACATGCTGATGCCCCTGAGACAAGCGAAGGCAAGACTGGTTCTCCAACTCCTAGGGACCATGCCAGCAACTATCATGTTGGTCCCTCTAGCGAGATTACACATGAGACTTCTTCAATGGCTCCTCTTTGTTCAGTGGTCTCTCCAAAGACTCCCACTATCTCATCCCATCTTACTCACGGACAGGTGCAAGCAGGACCTCCATTGGTGGCTGTGCACCAACAATTTGAATGGGGGAAAGCCCTTCGTTCCACCCATCCCTATTGCCACGGTGACCATGGACGCCTCCCAGATGGGGTGGGGGTGGGGCATTATCTTGGCAGGACAGTCCAAGGCACGTGGCAAGAACACGAGATAAATTTGCATATAAACGTCCTGGAGATGAGAGCAGTGCTTCTTGCGTTGCAGGCACTTCAGAGCGTTCTTCCTGTAGGGACGATTGCGATGCATGCAGACAACATGTCAGTAGTGTGGTATCTCAACAAGCAAGGGGGAACCCGGTCTTATCCTCTGTGCAGAGAGGCTATCAGAGTGTGGCATTGGGCAGTAGCTTCCCAACGGTTTCTGGTGGCAACACACATTCCGGGGAAGTCCAACGGAATAGCAGACAGGCTAAGCAGAGCTATCCTGATGCCTTACAAGTGGTCCCTGAATCACCTGGTTGCAGAGTGAATCTTCAGCAGATGGGGTCAGCCTTGCTGTAACCTTTTTGCCAGCCCTCTCAATGCGAAATGCAGCAACTACTTCACCCTGATCCCCCCCCATAGGGGGACTCGCCCAGGGACGCTCTGATTCACGATTGGCCCTCCGGTCTGCTTTATGCTTTCCCTCCGTTTCCCATGCTGTCAAGGGTGATTCAGAAAGCGCAATCCTTGGGAAGCAGAATTATTCTGATTGCTCCACACTGGCCTTGTCAAGTCTGGTTTCCCTTTCTTCGACCATACATTGTGGACACTCCTTGGAATCTGGACCCTCAACCAGATTTACTGACACGTCGGGAAAGTGCCACCCCTCTCTGATGACCCTCCGGTTGACAGCCTGGCTACTCCACTTCCATCCTTTGTCAGACATCATAATTTTTCACCGGAAGTGGTCCATATATTATCGTCCTCTCATAAACCATCCACTGGAAAGATTTATTCTAGTAAATGGAAAAGGTTCTCTATCTGGGCACATACTAGAGGCATTGATCCTTACACAGCTCCAATAGATTCAGTTCTGGAATTCTTGTCTATGCTTTTCCATCAGGGGTCCGCATCAGCCACCATCAAAGTTCAACTGGCGGCGATATCTAATTTCCACTTGGCGAATGAACCTAGTCTCATGGCACACAGACTATGCAACGCATTCCTCAAAGGTACTCTGTTGCTTCGTCCCCCAGTGTCCGAACCTATCATGCCCTGGGATCTCAATTTTGTTCTACAAGCCCTTCCTTTACCACCATTTGAGCCTGCAGCTACCTGTGAATTGAAATTCTTGACATGGAAAACAACATTCTTAACAGCAGTCACTTCAGCGAGGTGGGTTTCGGAAATTCAAGCCCTCTCCATCAAACCCCCATATTAATCTTCCATAAAGATAGGGTCTCTCTTAGACCAAACCCCTCATTCCTTCCTAAAGTGGCTTCCATGTCTAACTTCAATCAGTCCATTGAGCTTCCTGTTTTCTTCCCCCACTTTTCCTAACTAGGCAGAATTTAGATTTCACCAATTGGATGCACATAGACAGTTACGCTTCTATCTGCACCGGACAAAAGATATCCGGAAATCTGACCAACTTTGTCTCCTTTTCGGAAAACCGAATGGGTTCTCCGGTATCCAAGGTCACACTGTCTAGATGGATAGCCAGTTGTATCTCTTTCATCTATCAAGCAGGAGGTAAAAGTCTGCCATTTCCAGTCAAGGCACATTCTACTCTGGCTGTTTTTACATCCACAGCCTATCAAGCTAGATTGTCAATGGATGATATATGTGCTGCAGCTACTTGGGCTTCTCCTCACACTTTTGTTTCTCATTACAAATTGGACATGGTCTCCAGGGGCATGTCTTCCTTTGGCTCCACAGTTCTCAGGAGTATTTTCCTATGAGCCACCCAGGGTGTAGGTGCTAGGGACGCTGTCCCACGGGTAAGAATGTAGGCGAGATAGGACTACATAACATCAAGAAGTTATGTACTCACCATAACGTTTGTATGTAGTCCATCTCTCCTCACATTCTTACTTACCCTCCCACCTTCCCCCTTCCTGGAGGATTTGGAGGTTAGGTTGTCATTTACAGAGTTCCCTTGCTTAGCTTATTCTTTATATGGATGTGGTGTGTGTATGGAGTACAAATGATTTTCGCAGCATACTAGATCTGGGGGTATGGAGCAGTGCACCATGGGATACCCTCTTAGCCCAGCCAATGAGAGACTTTGAGCTAGTAAAATCGGCCGAGTCTGAGCCGATATTTGGCTCTGAACCCACGGGTAAGAATGTGAGGCGAGATGGACTACATACATCGAATGTTATGGCGAGTACATAACTTCTTGTTCTATCCCAGTGTCAGGATGTTTGAATCTGTTGCTATCATCTATCCATTTACACTGGTTACAGTTGCCACATGGTACTGTTCCTATATTGTCATCTACACTATGATTCACATGTTTACCATAACACAGGTGTCCCTTCAATGACTTTTTATTCCTATAACAGAATTCAGGTTCTTCTCCCACTAGCTGTCTAATGCGTGGGTCACTTGTAAGTATGGGCCAGTATTTCCTCACAGTATCTTTCATTATTTTAACATCAGTGGTGTATTCTGTCGATTTCTTTGTTTTTGGTGCGGCGTATTCCTGTATCCTCCGCTATTTGACACCCTCCCTGTGAAAAGTAGGGCTTACCCTTGGTGGGTCTTAAGGTCTTAACTTCAGTCATTACTTTCCTTATTTCACTTTCGTTGTACCCCCTCTGTATAAACTTGTTACTCAAGTCTATCACTTCTTGTTCAAATGTTGCTTCTTCTGCTGTTAATCTGGATATACTTAATGCTTGTCCTTTTATTACATTTCTAAAGATGTGTTGGGGATGCATGCTTCCTCTATGTACATATGTGTTCTTATAACACTCTTTCCTGTATACTTGGGTCAAGAAGCTCCCTTGTGGGTCCCTACTTACTGTCACATCAAGAAAAGTAACAGTATTATTTGAGTAATTCATCTCAAATTTTAAGAAGGCTGTACTTTCATTTAAACTCGCATGGGAGCTTTTTAACTCTATTTCATTGCCCTGCCAAAACAGGAAGAGGTCATCTATAAAGCATTTATAGAATCTAAAATGTTGCCATTTTCAATCCACCACATTTTTCTTTTCTCAGTTAGCCATCACTATGTTAGCGTAACTGTTCGCACTAGATGTGCCCATGACTACTCTTTCTCTTTGGCTGTAGATATTGTGGTTAAATATCATTATGTTATTTACTAATATCTGTTCCATTAATAAACATATAAGTTCCACCTTACTGGCTGTATATGTTCCTTCTTGTGTCAAGTATTCACGTAACATTTCTATACTTAGATCTTTTGGGATGGAAGTGAATAAGGAGTTGACATCAAATGTGACCATCAATATTGTATCACTAGGGGCAAACAATGCCTCTGTACATTCGAACAATTCTGTTAGAAACTGCTTGGTGTCAGTCAAAATTACTTCATTCTTATTGACTATAGGTCTCAACATTTTTTCTATATATATTGATATGGGTTCTGTTCTCCATCCCCTCCCTGAGACAGTAGGTCTCAGGGGGGGATTTATGGGGTCTTTATGAATTTTAGGTATGCCTTGTATTAAGAGAATCAGTGGGTGCAATACCAAAAAATAGTCATATTGTTGCTTAGTAATCCACTGTTCAATCAATCATATAGGAGTGCATTAAATCTACGCTTTATACTTTCAACATCAACAATACTGATAAGTTTATATACATCTAGATTTTGTAACAAAGATGTCGTTTGTAAATCATAAAATGATCTGTCCATTATGACTGTAGGGCCTCCATTATCGTCTGCTTTTATCACTATGGACTCGTCATTTTTCAGTGCTTGCATAGCCATGCTCTCATTTTTAGATAAATTACTTTCTCATTCTACTTTTGTTTATATATAGTTTATCATACAACTTTCTCGCACAGACTGTTAAAAACTTCTACTACTGGGTTGTTCGTGGGAATAAATGTACTCTGTTTCTTTAATAGCGACTTGTCATGCTCACATTCATTGCCAAACAGCAACTTCAGTTCTACATTTCTCGCAAACTTTTTAATGTCCAAAATATTATTAGTTACCTCGGTCCTCTGAGTAGGGATAAAGGAAAGACCCTTCCCTAACAGTTCCATTTCATGGTTCGTTATTACTCTGGAAGAAATGTTCCACACCAATGTGTCCACATTCACTGGTACTGCCACTGGCGCTTCACGTTGTAAGTCTCTGATCTGTCTTGCACTCCTTTCCTTTTCACTCGCCCTCTGCTCTGTGATCTCCCTCGCTCGTGGCCATATTGCCCTGATACTAGTTTGATGGGTAAGATGGGAAGTGTTGGTGGTTCCATTAAAAAAGATTGATTACCCGTTTTATGGTTATCGAAGTGGTTAGAGAGAGTGAGAGGGGAGGTGACGTAATTAATAAAACAGAGACGTCAGAGGTAAGGTGGATAGTCAGGTTAAGGGGTAATAAAGGCAAAGGACTCAGTGACAGGATCCCATTAAAGCCTATATTGAAGAACAGGTATTTACGCTGAAGATGAAATAGGTTACATTGTTGTACAGGAAATCAAGCCCTTATAAATAATGGCACTAACCATCATACTGTTGCATTAGAAATGTACATAATTTTACAGTATAAGCCAACATTTAGTTTTTGTTTGAAGAGCATCTGTAATCAATAGTTGGAAGATTACTTCTTATAAGTGGTTATTAAAATGTTAAATATAAGTATTATATATGTAAGTTTTTATGTATATAAAATGTATGTAAAAATATTTTATGCAATAATTTATGTATAAAACACAAAAACATTTATTAATGAGCCCAAACTGATGGTGTTAGCCAATATTCATTGTAATCGCAGTTTAAAATATTGTTAGAGAAATGACTCAATGTTGGTGGCCAGCACAAGGTATCTGCAGTACATAGTGAACGGTAGATAGTGGAATCCATCTTTAAGGTAAGTGTGTGCTCATTATTTAATCAGTGATTAAGTAATTTGCTTCTTATAAAAGGAAGCAGTAATTTTATGTTTTTTATGGTCTGATGAAGTGTGAGGTAGTCTCATGAAAGCGCTTACCTACTGCAATAAAGCAGAGTTTTTAACCATATACAACCAGCCCATGATTGAATGCACTTTCGTATTACAAGATTATTTCAAGTGTTCTGCCTGGTATATGAACCCCTGACTTCTGTGTGTATCATAATTTACAACAAGTCTCTGTTACAATCCTCTCAAACATCGGAATTCATAGGAACGGACAATCATCTCAAACATCAGATTTCATGGAAGTGGTTTTCAACAAGGTTTCATTGACAGCATCTCTTCCTTTGTCAAGAGTGCAAGCTATCAGATTCCAGATTAGAAAAATAATTCACAGTACCACAGTTTCATCCTGTACGATTCTTTAAGCTTTGAGGTCAGTGTCAGCAGCCATAATTTTAGTTCCTCTAGCAAGATTTCATATGATAATTTTTCAATGGGTGTCCAATGGTCAGTTCTTTATCAGTGCATGTCAGTCCAAGTAAGAGTCCCTCGGGCATGGAAGTGATGCCTTCTGGTGGTGGATTCAGTCAGATCAAGTTCTACAAAGCCTCCCTTTTGTTTTCCCTCATCTCAAGGTAGTAGTGACTACAGACTTTTCCCAGATTGGTGGGGAGGGTGCTTCATGGGGCAGACAGTCCAAGGCACTTGGTCCTCCCAAAGAGGCCAATACGCATGTCAGTGTCCTGAAAATGAGAGCAGTGCTCTTAGCGTTACAGGCTTTTCAAGACTCTCTCCCTTTTGGAACAATTGTGATACAGACTGACAGCATGTCAGTAGTCCGGTATATAAACAAATATGGGAGAACCAGGTTTTACCCCTTGTGTTGAGAACCTCTCAGAGTGCGGCAATGGGCAATCTCTTTAAACCACTTTCTGATAGCAATGCACATCCTGGGGAAGTTCAACATTGTAGCAGACAAATTGAACAGGTCATTCTGCTACGTCAAGAGTGGTCTGTCAACATGAAAGTGACAGAAATGGTTTTCCATCAATGGGGTCAGCCTTACTGTTATCTTTTTGCTTCTCCCCTAAACAAGTGCAGCAGGTTCTTTGCCCTGATACCCCCACAAAGGGAGTCACCAAGGGGTGCTCTACTCCATGACTGGCCCCAGTCTTCTCTATGCTTGCCAACCAGCTCCCCTAATTTCCAAATGTCTGCAGAAAGCTGCCTGATTGAAGAGCAAAGTCATCTTCCTTGCACCTTACTGGACTTGACAGATCTGGTTCCCCTTCCTTTGGCCTAATCTCCTTTACCCACCTTGTATTCTGGATCCAATTCCAGACCTCCCATTTCACCCACCAGGCATGATTCATCTGGAAATCTCAGACCTCAAGCTAACAGTGTGGTTTCTCCAATACCGTTAATAGCCAGAAAAGCGATGCTGTCTTCCTCTGTCCATCATGTACTTTTATCTTTCCATAAGGCTTCTCCAAGAAAACTTTACAGAAATAAATGGAAGAGGTTTGTTTCAGAAAGCATTGACCCCCTTCTCAGGTCCTGTACAAAGTGTTTTTAATTAGGGAATTAGCTTTTCAATAATTTGAGTTCAGTTAGAAAGAATTTCTAACTTTCATATCGAGTTTAACAATTTTTCTTTGGGTTCATGTAAACTTTGTACTCTCTTACTGAGACCTCCCTATAAAGATCCTTCCCCACCATGGGATTTAAATCTGGTACTGCAGTCCTTAACTCATTTCCTCTTTGAGCCAGCAGCAGAATGGGATAGTAAATTCCTGACCTGGAAAACTGTTTCTAGTAATCATTACCTCCCCTAAAAGAATTTCAAAACTTCAGTTATTGTTCTCTAAACCTCCCTACTTGATTTTTATAAGGTTAGAGCATCCTTGCATACCATCCCTTCTTTCCTTCCTAAGGTGCTGTCAGAAATCAGTAGTAAACGGTCCATTAATCTGACAGTCTTTCCCAAATTTACAAGAAAAGGTGAATATGTTGCATTTATTATATGTCCCCAGACAGTCACGTTTTTACTTGCATAGAAAAAAAAATAGAAAATAGATCAATTATTTGTTTCCTTTGCAGATTCTAAATTGGGCAAATCGGTTGCAAGGGTAACTTTAGCAAGATGGCTGGATTGCATACCATTTTATCTACAGCAAAATGGGCGTATCCTTACCAAGACCTTTAAGAGCCCATTCAGCTAGGTCGATGGCAACCTTAGTGTTTCTCTGTAGGGCTTCCACGCACAGCTGCAGCTCGGGCCAGGCCTCATACCATCATTACTCATTGCAAACTGGATCTGCTTTCGAGGGGAAGAGCAGCTTTTGGCTCAGCTGTGCTCAGGAATATCCTTCCTTAGAGTCCACCCAGGAATTTAGGTAGCTGGGGACTCTGTCCCAACAGTTGAGGATAGAATGAAAATTGACAAGATCAGATAAAGTTATGTACTTACTGTGACGACCGTGCCCTGGCCCAGCAATCAAGGAGCCTCAATCCTCACCACTAACACCAGGGAGGGCGTCTCATATAACAGGAAATAAATACACACAGTAAAGTACAATTTCCCTGAAGTGCACACAGAGATCACAGTCAGTCTGGGGCTGGTTGCTCCCCCTTGCTCTCCAGGTCCCCAGTAAGACACCCCACTGGCACAGCTATAGAGTCCACATCTCAGCCTAGCTGGCAAGCTAACCTCCAGTCCCTTCTCTGTCCCAGCAGTGCTTCATGTCCCTGCCCAGGTAGCTGACACACCACACACACTTTGAGATAAGTATTTATACAACTTCACAGACACTCCTGGGAAAGGCTGACAGATTCTCCAGCTGTGTCCCTTTGCCCAGACTATACGGTAGTAATTTCTGCCACCACCATCTAATACTTATCAGCTACCCAAAGGCCCTTAAAAGGGTGTCCAATTATTACTGTGCAATATTAGTTAGTTAGTAATGTGACTATTCAGTCTAAGGCTTATTAGAGTGGCTTTATTACGTTAAACTCTATAAATATACAATGTACTGTAGAGCTTACATCTCTACACAAACCAGCCACAGGTAAAGGTTTTTAAAATATTTAATAATAAATAATTAAAACACAAGACAATACTACTACACAACAGTGATATCCAAGAGCTCAGAGATCACACAGAAACGTAAAACAATACAGTAGGAAAGTTCTGATATTACAGAAAAACACTTGTCTAACTTTCTTCTAAGTTCCTAGCTATTACTACAAGAAAACATATTTCTAAGACACTTGATTTTATTTTATTTTATTCTATTTTTTATGGTTAATAAATTTTACGCTAATTTTCGTTATTGGGTCTGTTCTACCTGCCTGTGGATTTGTTTGGATATTTCTAAGACACTGCTTACATAAGGCAGGCAGAATGCTGATAAGTGGGATATCAAATTCAAAATGCTTACAGTCTCTTATCACATTACATCATTTTGGCTCTTGGTCTGGAGTTCCCAGGCCAGCAAACTGTATTATGTAGCAATCTAACACCTGCTCAGGAAACTGCAACAATAAGACATTTCACATGTACACTCTAGCAATTATTCCTTAAGTTAAGACAATAGAAAAATGTGTTCAGCCAGCTGCTTCGGTACCACTATTTAGATAATTTTACTTCAAAGAGCATTTGAAATGCTTGGCTTAGTTTTCCTTACAGCAGATGGCAATGTTGCAACAATCTTGAAGTTCACATTTAGGTTCATAGGTTCATACTAGGCTATCTGCCCTAGGGCATTTATAAGCCTAGCCAGAGTATGTTTGGCTTTCGCCACCCATTTTAAATTAATTTTGCTATGCCCTTTTTCGAGGTTAGTA
Source organism: Protopterus annectens (assembly GCF_019279795.1). Classification (NCBI taxonomy): domain Eukaryota; kingdom Metazoa; phylum Chordata; order Ceratodontiformes; family Protopteridae; genus Protopterus; species Protopterus annectens. The sequence continues at coordinate 535,210,844 of NC_056727.1, read as the reverse complement.
TACTGTGCCTCTGTCTAACAGTGACACAGAAGTGATAGCTGGGGTAAACCTACGATGTCCTTCAAGGATGCATCTGCAGTCATAACATATGGGTTGTCCTGCCTCAGGCAGCCCTTCGGTCGGCCGGATTCCAAAGTCTGGGTCTGGCCTCGGCTGATGTCGCACTTTCCCGACGTCAGAGCGTCTGGGGTATAAAAGCATCAGCCGACGCCATTTTCCTCAGTCTTTCTTGCCGCGCGGTGCCCGAAGCAGAAGCAATTCGCAAGTGCCGGTCGGTCAGATCCTGTGATAAGAAGAAATTCAGCTACCGAAGACTTCGAAAAAGCTAAGTACCCCGTTGGGGACTCTTTCTTGCCTCAGCCGATGTCAGATAAAGTAAATAATTGTTTAACTTGTGGGAAACAAATACCTCATAAGGATTTCCACTCTTACTGCCTTCCTTGCTTAGGCCCAGACCACGACGTCTCGGCCTGTTCAGCCTGTGCTTCCTTCAACCGACGAACTCTTAGACGTCGGTCGGAGTTTGCAGAGGAATTCTTTGGGGCTAATTTTGCATACAAGATGCCGTCGGAGACTCCGACTTCGCATTTAGTGAAAAAACGGAAGGACAAGGACCGACACTCGCGGCCCGCGGTTTCGGCTGAAACCACGGTAAGGCATACCGCGAGTGTCTCTGTTTCGGCCAAAACAGAGTCCTCAGAGCTTCCTTTAACCAAATCCACTCAACCGACCACCGCGGCCCTGGAGGCCCCGGCTGAGTCGGCTACTGAGCTACCTACCGAAACCAGTGTCCAGGAAATGTCTGACACCATACCTTTGGACAAATCTACTCCTGCACGTGGGGCAGCTAGACCCCCTGCTTCCATGTCCATTAAGGCTTTTTCCAGGGCTAAAGCTTCCAAACTAACTAAAGCTTTGCCTCCCAAAACTACCTCCCAGAGGCCTTCTTCTTCTAGTTCTCAGATCCTCAGCCTTGCAGAGGATCTTATTTCTTTAATTAGAGGTTCTCAGCCTCACCCGGACAGGGGCTCTCACCCACCACCAGACAAAAGGCCCAGGACTGAGCCCTCTGACCAACACTCTTCAGATGAGTCCACGGATGGATCTGAGTTAACAGACCACCAGGAGGAGGCTTATTCGCCCTATGAGGATTCTGACGCTGAATAATCTATTCCTTCGGCCTCCCCTCCTGAAGAGTTTTCTTTTGGTGAGACTCTACATTCCATGAGAGAGCATTTTCAATGGCAGGGTCAGGAATTCTCTGATTCTAGAAAGAGATTAAGGACCTTTTTGCATTTGCCTCAACATAGGCCCTTAGCTGTACCTCCTGTGTTGCATGTTATAGATGATGTGTACAATGATGTTAGTACAGCCTCTGATACTCTCCCCCCGGCACCTGCCAAACCTGATAGATACTACAGGGTCCTGGATTCTCATTTCCATCTGTATAAGGCCCATTCCGCAGACCCAGACACTATTTCTCAGGGCCCTAAAGGGGTTGCAGCTGCCACTGCCAAAAATCCTCTACCTTCTGAAAGGGAGTCTAGAGCTTTAGAGAGATGGGGAAAGAAGGTATATACTTCTGCAACTCTTTCTGTGAGGGCATTAAATTGTCAATTTCATATGATACAGTACCAAGAGTATTTGTTAGATGAACTAAATAAGAAACTTACGTCTTCTGAACCCCTTGACCGTAAATCCCTTCAGGACCTGCTACATAACTCACAGCAGGTTAGTAATCATTTCTTAAAGTGTGGTTGTGATGCACTGGAGGCTTCATGTAGGTCAGCTATGACTGGGGCAGTTATTCGTAGACATGCCTGGCTGAAGGAACAATCCCTGCCAGACCATGTTAAAGCTAAACTCCTGGATGCTCCAATGGAAAAACAAAAATTATTTGGCTCCTCTGCTCAGGAGGTCTTAAAGAAGTTTGAAGAAAAGGCTAAATCTGTGCAAACAGTTAAGGATTTTCTGCAAGTACAGCCACCGAGATTCAGCAGAAACTGGCCTACTAAGAATTGGTCCTTTCCAGACTCTGACAGAGCCCAGAGAGGCAGGAACAGGCGTCCCAGAGGTAGAGGGCAAGCTAGGGGCTCCTACAGAGGCCGTCAGTGGCAGCCTACCAACCAGAGAGGTAGTGCAGCAACAACTACTACTACTACACCAGGACAGACACAATGACTTCACTTTGATTCCGCCTACCAGGGCTCAATTGGAAGCACCCTTGGGCGGAAAGCTTTCTTTATTCTCAAAAAACTGGCATTATATTACAAGGGACACATGGACACTGCAAATAATAGACAAAGGATACAGGTTCCACTTCCACACTTTGCCAAGAAGAAACGGAATGCCAAACCTGCCACCAAATCCGAGGGCAGAGGCTTTAAAGCAGATCAACAACTTACTTCAAATGAAAGCCATAGAAAAGGTACCTCTTTCAGAACAAGGTCAAGGATTCTACTCAAGATTATTCCTTGTTCCAAGAAAAGAAAATCAATGGAGACCTATTCTCGACCTGTCCGCACTAAATACTTTCCTCATTGTGCCAAAATTCAAGATGCTGACCCTACAGCAACTTCTCATGCTGGGCAAGGAGTCTTGGCTGGTGACTCTAGATCTCAAGGAGGCATACCTGCATGTCCCTATTCGACCACGTTGCAGAAGACACCTCAGATTTCTTGCAGGATCAGAGCATTATCAATTCTCAGCATTGCCCTTTGGCTTATCTACTGCACCCAGAGTATTCACGAAATGCCTGGCATCAGTAATTGCACACTGCAGACTTCAGGGGATTCAAATCTACCCATATCTGGACGACTGCCTTATACAAGCGGACAACAAGGAAAATTTGATAAAGGACTTGGCATATGCCATCCACCTACTACAGGCCTTGGGATACACAGTCAACATCCAAAAATCAAGACTTGTTCCATCCCAAAGGATAACCTTTTTGGGTGCAGATCTAGACACAACCACCCAAATGGCCTTTCTCACAGAAGAAAAACAAAAACAACTTCCGGATTACTTCATGAATCTGACAAGACAAACTCAGCTAACTGCAAGGAAAATCCTGCAGGCCCTGGTTACATGGCATCCTGCATAATTCTGATTCCACAGGCCAGGCTGCATATGAGAAAATTACAATGGTACCTAAGGAGTGTATGGTCTCAGCACAGTCACAGTTTAGAAGCTTTGATACCAATTATTCCTTGCCTTCAAAAGGAATTCCTGTGGTGGGCTCATGCCTGCCAGTCCAACAGAGAGGGTTGCCTTTCAACAAACCAAGAACAAAGCAAACCATCACCACGGACGCTTCGGACCGAGGATGGGGAGCACACATGGAGGGCAAATGTATCCAAGGCCTATGGTCTCAAGGGCAGCTGCGCATGCACATAAACCAAAAGGAAATGCTGGCAGTGATGCACGCAATCGAGGCCTTCAAACCTTTCCTCCATCAAGGTCACCTGTTAATAAGGACAGACAACACCACAGTCATGTGGTACATAAACAAGCAGGGAGGCACACATTCCTACCCCCTATGCAGGCTGACTATGAATCTATGGGAGCTGTGCCTGAAACTCAATATCCAACTACAGTCCCAGTTCGTGCCAGGGAAAGAAAATGTACTGGCATACAGCTTAAGCAGAACTACCATGGATGCTGCACCCAGATATCTTCCTACTCTTAACAAAAGCATGGGGAAAGCCGGAGATAGATCTGTTTGCTTTCCCCCACAACCATCAACTGAAGACATTCTGCTCCAGGACGTATCACCCAATGGCTTGGAGGGTGGACTCCCTCTCTTTCAGCTGGAAAGATCTAAAAGTATATGCCTTCCCACCTCTCCCATTAATGTTCATGGTTTTACTGAAGATCAGGGCAGAACAGCCAAGAGTGATTCTGATAGCTCCAGACTGGCCAAGGCAGCACTGGTACCCACTACTGAGGAGCATGTCACCGGCGAAACCATGGCCTCTCCCCCTATGGCCTCTTCTTCTGACGCAGAACAACTTCAAGGTCATGCATCCCAACTTGAAAACATTGCAACTAACTGCCTGGAAAATTCCATAAATCCCCCTCACAATAACTTATCACAGAGAGTAAAGGACATTATTATGGAAACTCGACGGACTTCCACAAGGAAGACATACTCAGCAAAATGGAAAAGATTTCTCATTTGGAGCACAACAAAAGGCTTAGATGTGACAGTGGCGAGTATGACACATATTCTGGAATACTTAGCAGAATTGTTCCACAACGGCCTGTCCTATTCTTCCATAAAGATTCATGCCTCAGCAATTTCAGCAGAATACAATGTGGATCCACCTATCTTCTCGCACCCTCTCCTCAGGCAATTTCCGAGAGGGATCAAAAACATCAATCCTCCAAGAAAACCCCCTTTACCAACTTGGGATCTCAACTTTGTGCTGGAGAAACTAACACTTCCTCCCTTTGAACCAGCAGCATCGGCGGATCTACAGTTTCTGTCTTGGAAAACTGCATTCCTTCTGGCCATAACTTCAGCAAGAAGAGTATCCGAGTCACAAGCTTTAATGGCAGTACAGCCATTTCTTATCTTCCATCAGGACAGAGTTTCACTAAGAACCAATCCTACTTTTATGCCAAAGGTGGTATCTAGGGTATCCCTGAACCAAGCTATTCACTTGCCTACTTTCTTCCCAAATCCACAAAACAGAGGAGAAAAACTTCTACACACTCTGGATATAAACAGACAACTACGCTACTACTTGGACAGAACTAAAAGTTTCAGAAAAACTGACCAACTCCTTGTAGCATATGCTGCTGGGGTACAAGGAAAAGCAATTTCCAAACAGACAATTTCAAAGTGGATAGGAAATTGCATTCGATTTTGTTACTCCTTCCATGGAAAGACAGTTCCTGCAAACATCAGGCCTCATTCAACAAGGGCCACAGCCACCACTACAGCCTTCCTGAGAGGGGTGGCTACCAAGGACATTTTAGAAGCTGCTACATGGAGCTCCGTGCATACATTTGCCAAACATTACAATTTACCTTTATACTCCAGATCCAGAGCAGGTTTTGCTACAGCAGTCCTGCAGGGGATCTTACCTATACCATCCTTTTCTTAGTACCTCCGCCCCCAGATTGGCTATAGTATTCTACCCATATGTTATGACTGCAGATGCATCCTTGAAGGACATAGTACAGTTTTGTACCTACCATAAATGTAGATGTCCGATAGGTATGCATCTGCAGTCAGGGTTACCCTCCCTCCTTCCCCTCTGTGGTATTCCTAGGGTACTTACCCCTCCATTAGCTAGCTGGGGGATCTATTATGGTGTATTTGTTTGTATATATATGTATATATTTTTTGGAAAATGTTTGGAATTTTACTGCATTCCTCCAAATTTGGCCTTCCTAGAGGGCACCTGGCATCTGGAGCAAGAAACACTGAGGAAAATGGCATTGGCTGATGCTTTTATACCCCAGATGCTCTGACGTCGGGGAAATTGCGACATCAGCCGAGGCCAGACCCAGACTTTGGAATCCGGCCGACCGAAGGGCTGCCTGAGGCAGGACAAACCCATATGTTATGACTGCAGATGCATACCTATCGGACATCTACATTTATGGTAGGTACAAAACTGTGCTATCTCCCATCCACTCATCAAGATTCCTCTTGAAGAGAGTCAATGAGGGACTCTGCCTAACCTGGACTGGGATTTTATTCCAGAGTGAAGGGAGCCTCTGGGTTATGAATCTGTCCCTCCAGCATGTCCTGTTTATTTCAGTGCTGAGGTTCAAGTCTCTCGAGCGTGTAGCTCGATGGGATTTGGATTTTTTGAGGTGCAGCATGTCCCTTAATTCTTGGTTGGACATGGCTTTATACGTCATGCACAGGTCGCCTCTGAGCAGGCGGTATGCCACTGAGTAGAGCTGGAGTTTCTTTAACCGGGCAGCATATGGCATCTGTTTGAGCCCTTTGATCCTCTTGGTGAGGTACTTTTGGTGTATTTCCAGTTGCTGCAGGTGTTTGGTAAGGTACATCCCAAAAGGGTCATTGTACTCTATTATGGGCCTGATGAGGGATGAGTAAAGAGGCAAGATGACCTCCCCTAATCTAGATGTGAATCCCTTCATGATTAGGTGGGCTATATAAAATGTTTTTCTAACCACTTTGGCCACGTGGTTGTCAAATGAGAGATTCCTATCAACTTGGGTCCCCAGGTCCCTAATTACTTTTTCTGTACTTAATGGATTACCACCTATGTGGTAATTTGTGGGCACTTTGTTTTTGCCAAAGGCGATGACTATACACTTTTTGGCATTTAGCTTGAGGCCATGGCTCTGGCACCAGTTGTCTGTTTCTATGAGGCCCTTTTGGAGGATGCTTGTGTCGGCTGGAGAGTCGATTATGGCGCCCAGTTTGCAGTCCTCTGCGAACTTGGTCAGCCACAGTCCTTCTGTGTTGGCCTGTACCTCCGAGAAATATATACCGAACAAGAGAGGTCCCAGGACTGAGCCTTGTGGGACGCCACTTGTAACTGTTTTGGAGTCTGACATGGCTCCAGCAATTCTAACCATGTGGGTTCTGTCCTTGAGCCAGTTTGCAACCCATCTAGTGACATAGGGGTTTATATTTAAGCTGGTGAGCTTATCTATAATGCCCGAGTGGGGTATTGTATTGAAGGCTTTTGCGAGGTCCGGGTAGGCTGTGTGGACCACCTTCCCTTCGTTAATGGTAATGGCCTTGGTGACTGTTTCAAAGTAGTCGACCAGGTTTAAGAGGCAGGATCTGCCCTTAACAAAGCCGAATTGGGTAGGATCCAGTGTCTGTAGGTCCTCTCCTTTATTTATGAGGTCTATGATGGTCCTTTCCATAGCTTTGCAGACCAAGCTAGTCAGGCTTATGGGGCGATAGTTTCCAGAGTCCGTTGAGGCACCACCTTTGTGGAAAGGGACCACTGTTGCTGTACGCCGCTCTTTGGGTACATATCCTGTAGTAAGGCTGAGATTGAACAGTAGTTTTATGTTTGGATTTAGCTCTTCTTGGAGTTCATGTAGGACGCAGCCCGGGACACCCTGGTCCCATTGATGCTGTGTTTTTTGCTTTGGAGAGGGCGGCTCTTGCCTGAGCATCTGAGATGTCAGGGGGGCAGCACTCTGCTGGGATAGATATTTGCCCTTTTGGTGGTGGGGGGGGTTTGCGCTGAACCTGTCAGCTAGGATGTTGGCAATGTCTGTGGGTTCGGTGTATTTTTTGTCATTTTGGACTAATTCTGAGCATATCTGGGAATTCCCACCCAGGTTCCTAACATAACTAAAGAAAGCCTTGTGATTATCCTTAGTGTCCTGTGCAATTTTTCTCTAAAAGCTGGCCTTAGACAATTTTATGAGTGCCCTTAGTTTTTTGCTAATACTGATCAGAGATGCCTTCCCTTTTTGGGATTTTGCTCTATCATGTAGTAGCTTCCTCCTCCTATTGTATAGTCTGTTTATGGCTGGGGTCCACCAGACAGGATGTCTGCCTTTGGAGGATTGGGTCTTGGTTTTATTTGGGATTGCATGATCCATGCATTCCTGAAGGTGTTCATAGAATGCATTTATAAAGGATTCTGCAGTCTGGGCCGTATTTTCCACAGGCCCAGGGGCTTTGAAGGATTCCACCTTGGTTTTGAGGAGTGTGAAATTTGCTTTAGAGAAGTTTTTCACTGTGGTTTTCTGGGCAGGGGGTGGGGTCGGGATGTGAATATCCAGTGAGATCAGTTTATGGTCTGATCTTACTAGTGAGGGATACACTTCTGGTCTGGAGTAGAGAGTCCCCATGTTGGTGATGATCAGGTTCAGTATGTTTTCCCCTCTTGTGGGAGTGGTAACAAGTTGTTCCATAGCATTTGAGTTTATGAATTCTAGGAACCTTTAGGCTAGGGTGTTGGAGCTAGAGTAATGCTCCCAGTCTATGTTTGGGTAGTTGAAGTCGCCCAATGTAATGGTGTTTGGAGAGACCTTCATATTTTCCAGTGTTCTCAGGAAGGCCGAGTGGGGTTCCTGGGTTTGGGAGGGTGGTCTGTAGCAGGCTATAAACTGGAAGTCAGTTTTACCCACTGTTAGTTGCACATGGATAGTCTCTGATGCTTCGTGCTTTGCCACCAACCTGGAGGTGTGGGTATCTTTGATGAATATCAATACTCCCCTTCTTTTTGTGGTTCGGTCCAAGTTTTTTGGCCGAAAAGCATGGTATGAGGTATAAGCTGGTAGTGCTGGGGTGCTCTCGGGAGCCCTGAACCAGGTTTCTGTTACTGCACTGATATCGATGTTCTCCATGCTAAGGAGAGTTTCAAGTGCGTGCATCTTGAGGTTTAAACTTCTGGCGTTGAGTAGCATTACTCTTAGTTTCTTATCCCTTGTGATACCTATGGAGGTGGGTTTGTCTTTTGAGCTTTGCCTAAAAAAGGCACTATGGGGGTAGCAAGAGCCTTTGCCAATATCCGAAAGCCCAGGGGTGACAGGTGCAAGGCGTCCCTAGCGAAGCATTGTGGCTTGTTGAGCATATCATCCCAGGCTGGCAGGCATTGGATCCCCTTTGAATGACACCACTACTTAAGCCAATTGTTGAAATTGATCATCTTGTCTTCATATTGTGGCATCATTCTTGGTGAGGGTAAGATGCTACTCAAGGTCAGGGTCATACCGGCCTGGGCTACATGCTCAGAGAGCTCCTCTATGTCTCTTTTCATGTAGTCCAGGGAGGTACGTCTCAGGTCATTCACGCCAGCATGGACAATGACTGAGTCATATTTGTACTTGCCTTGGAGCGACCTGAGTGCTTGTGTTATGTGGCGGATCCTAGAGCCCGACAGGCTGCTCACCGTGACCTTTTCCTTGTTCAGCCTGGTGAGCGGGATGTCAGTGTGCCTGACGATAGTCACCTATTACAAGTGTATCAGGTGTGTTGTTTAGCCTTAAGGGCTTTGACTGTTCGGCACACTGGCTTTGTGAGATATGTGTTGCACGTGTTTTGTTTTGGGGTAGCGGTTGCTTGGGTGTCTGCTTTGGAGGTCTCTGCTGCTTAGGCAGATCTTTATTTAGAGCATCCGAGTATGTTTTTGTGTGATTATGTGTTTGGTTTGCTGTCGTGGTAGGTGTATGTGAGACTGGAATTGTAGTGAGTGTGGTTTCCTTCTCCTCCTGACTGGTTATGCCAGTACTGAGTTGAGAGAGCTTAGCCTCCAGTTTGGCTATATGGTTGCATCTCTCACATGTGTTGGAATTTGTTGGGAGGAGGAGAGGGTTGTCTGTGTACGAGGCAGTTGTAACATTGCCTCAAGATTCCCAGATTCACCAGCTGGACCGGAGAGGAGATTGACAACTGACCTTTGGACATGCTAGAATAATATTGGGAATTCCTTTATAATTGCAAACAAGGGCCAATGGGGAATGAGGGTGTAGTGCTTTTAATTTTTAGTGCTGACGAGCAAGTGCCATGTAACTTAAGTGCAATGTGTTACAGGTAACTTTGAATGCAAAAATGACCAATAGTAACTTTCAAGTGAAACAGGGAAATAAGTGCAGTAAGCAATGCAGATTTACAGTGTTTTCTTTCATTTAAGAACACAAGCCTGTATTTTGCATATATATATATATATATATATATATATATACACAAATGATAGCATTATGTATCAAATAGGCTGGCAGCCTTTGTCCATCTTCCCCCAATCTTCACATCTCTTCCCCCTGGAAAACTCAAGCTAGTTTTTCAAGTGACCCTTGATAAACGCCGCTTGAGAGGGTTAGGTCTGTCTGAGGGTACCTCACCCCATTCCCTGTCTTGAGAGCCCATCTGCATTGGCATTGCTAATCCCACTGCAGTGCTGCACTGACATATATGCTTGCAACCCCAGGCTCCATCTTAGCAACTTGGCATTTTGCTGACTGGTTCTGTTTAACCATGTTAGAGGGTTGTGATCTGTCATTACAGTGAATTTTCTTCTATGCACAAGGCTGAAGTTTATGCAATGCCCACACTATGGCTAGACATTCCTTTTCTACAGCTGCATAGCATTCCTCCCTGAGTTGGAACCTACGACTGAGATAAACCACTGGGTGCTCTTCCCCCTCTGAAGAAATCTGGCTAAGTACAGCCCCCACCTCAAAGTTTGAAGCATCCACCTGCAGAACAAATTCTTTGCTGTAATTTGGACTGGCTAACACAGGGGGTTCTCCCAAAGCTTCTTTAAGCTTCTGAAATGCCTACTCGCATGCCGGGGTCCACACTACCTTATCTGGCCTGTTCTTCCTTGTCAGGTCTGTGAGGGGAGCAGCTATGGTACTATAACTAGGAACAAACTTTCTGTAGCCACAAACTTTCTGTAACCACATCGCCACAACAGTCAGAAAATCCTTCTATGTAGCACACCTCATCACTAAAGGCTTTTCATCCAGGAGAAAAGAGGTCATTGTCCCACTGTACTCATCCCTCATTAGACCCATTATAGAGTATAACGCCCTGTTTGGTATGTACCTCACAAGACATCTGCAATAGCTGGAAAGGCCGGAGAAATACATTACTAAAAGAATCACAGGCCTAAAGCAGATGCCATATGCTGACCATCTAAAATAACTCCAGCTATACTCTGTTGCATATCGTCTACTCAGAGGCGATCTCTGCTTAACATACAAGGCCATGTCAAACCCTGAGCTGTTGGACATGCCCCACTTAAAGAAATCCCAATCCCTCAGAGCCACATGCTCCAGGGATCTAAACCTTATCATCACAATGAACAAAACATGCTGGAGGGATAGGTTCCTGACCCAGAGACTCCTCATACTCTGGAATAGACTGCCCATACATGTCAAGCAGAGCGCCTCCTTGGCCCTCTTCAAAAGGAACCTTGATGATTGGATGGGAGATAGGAAATTCTCCCCGGGGATCATGTCAGTCACCCTGCTAGACAGGGGTCCAGAGAAGTAAATATTGTGGGAAGAAATATCCAGGGAATTGTTATAGCTAGGCTTGTATAGGCTCTAGGGCCCGATAGTCTAGTACCAACCTATGAACCTATGTAGTACCCTGCTGTCCCTAAGAATGCCCTCACCTGCTTTTTGGTAACAGGTGCAGGCCATGCCTGAATAGCTTCCACTTTGGCAGGTTATGGCCTTATCTTACCACTCCCCACACTATGTTCTAGTTAGGAGACCTCTGCCATAGCCATCTGACATCTGCTTGGCTTAATGGTCACCCCTGCCCTCTAGTCTGCCCAGCACCTCCCTGACATGCTGAAGGTGCTCTGGCCAGGAATGGCTGTAGATGGCAATATCATCTAGGTAAGCAAGGGCAAACCCTCCTGCTAGGATATTATCCACCAGCCTCTGGAAAGTCGCTGTGGCATTCTTCATCCCAAAGGGCATCTTTGTGAACTCATACAAGCCAAAAGGAGTCACAAAGGCTGACTTCTCTCTAGCACTGGGAGTCAAGGCCACCTGCGAATAACCCTTGTTAAGATCAATGGTTGTAAGATACTTAGCCCCACCCAACTGCTCTAGGGCCTCATCTGTCCTAGGCATGGGGTAAGCATCTGACTCTGTGTGACTATTTAATTTCCTGTAATCCACACACAACCTGGTGCTGCCATCCTTCTTTTGCACCAACACCACTGGCGAGACCCAGGGACTGTTGGACTCTTATCACCCCTAATTCCAATATCTCCTGTACCTCTTCCCTCAGTCCTGTCTGACTCTCTCAGGCACCCTGTAAGGGGCCTGCCTAATAGGCCTTTGGGGTCCTGTATCCACCTGGTGCTGCACCAGGTGGGTGCACCCTGGTTTCTTAGTGAACATGTCCCCAAATTCCTGCAACACTGCTCGGATTTCTTGAACCTGGGTAGGAGATAGCTGCTAGGACATTGCTAACACTTCCACTGAGGTGTCAGCCCGAGCCTCACTGAGATCAGTCCCCAGATCTCCCTCAGACTCCTCCTGCAATCTACTGCAAATGCTCAGCACAAGGGCCTCCCTATCATGGTAAGGTTTCATTATGTTAACATGGCACAATTTGTGCCCCTGCTGTCTGGCTAGCACTTCCACCATGTAATTAACATCACTTACCTTTCTTACTACCTTGTAGGGTTCCCCCCCAAGCTGTTGCAGCTTGTTGTGTCTGACAGAAATGAGAACCATTACCTGCTGCCCCACAGCATAATCTCTAGCTCGAGCATTCCTGTCATACCACACCTTTTTATGTTGTTGGGCTTCTGCCAGGCTCTCCTGAGCTAAGCCCATGAGTTCTCTGAGCCTTGTCCTGAGGTTCAGGACATATGCCACAACAGACTCCTTGCGAGAGACTCACTCACCTTCCCACTCATCTCAAATTAAATCTAGTGGTTCCCCCACCCTTTTCACATATAGCAACTCAAAGGGTGAAAAACCTGTGGATTCTTGGGGAAGCTCTCTGTAAGCAAACAGATGGGGCAAATATTTGTCCCACTCCCTCTTAAACTGATCTGCAAATGCCCATAGCATGGACTTGATTGTAGAGTTTAACCTCTCAACAAGACCATTAGTCTGAGGATGGTCTTCATGTGCTTCACCCCACAGGAGTTCCACAGACAAGCCAGCAGGTCAGCGGGTCAGACATGAAATTGGCACCTCAATCAGTCAGTATTTCTTTTGGGAAACCTACCCTGCTAAAAATCTCTTAAAGCATTTGCCACCTTCTCTGCCTCAATGGAGGACAAAGCCACTGCCTCAGGGTATAGTGTAGCATAATCCACTACCACTAGGGGATATACTTTTTCCCTGTGGAACTTGGGGTACTTTGAGGACCCACAATATCCATAGCTACCTTCTGAAATATCTTTTCTATCACAGGCAAAGGGCATCAAAGGGAGCCATCAGCTTGTCTCCTGCTTTGCCTACCTTTTGGCACTGCTTAAAGGTCCTGCAGTAGTATCCTGTTACACCTCAGGAATTCCAGGCCAGTAAAAGTTTTGCATAATATGCCTCTTCATACTTTTTATGCCAATATGACCTGCAAAGGGAATATCATGGGCTATGGCTAGAAGCCAGACGATAGGCTCTAGGCACTACCAACTGCTGTACTCTTTCACCTTCTAGCCCTCCCTCAGGGGTCCACTCTCTGTATAGTAATCCTTTGTCCCAGTATATAGATTCCCCCTTCCCTTGAGAGTCAGGTGCCTCCCTAGCTACCTGCCTCAGGCCTTGCAATGTAGGGTCTGAGAACTGAGCCTGTCTCTACTCTCTCCCTGCTCCCCTTCCACAGGAAGTCTGGCATCCTCTGACAGTGGTGCCTCACTGTCAGCCCGGGTACTACTACTCACCTCTACCTTTGCAGTCACTCTGTCCAAGGGACCATCAGTACCCACAAGCAGCTGTGGCTCACCTTCAGTCTCACTGCTACAGCGTAGCTCACTCCCTGAAGTAGCCACCTCACCAGTCCTGGCTGCAAGTATGCAGTCTGTCTGTCTAGTGTAGCATAATCCACTACCACTAGGGGATATACTTTTTCCCTGTGGAACTTGGGGTACTTTGAGGACCCACAATATCCATAGCTACCTTCTGAAATATCTTTTCTATCACAGGCAAAGGGCATCAAAGGGAGCCATCAGCTTGTCTCCTGCTTTGCCTACCTTTTGGCACTGCTTAAAGGTCCTGCAGTAGTATCCTGTTACACCTCAGGAAATTCCAGGCCAGTAAAAGTTTTGCATAATATGCCTCTTCATACTTTTTATGCCAATATGACCTGCAAAGGGAATATCATGGGCTATGGCTAGAAGCGCCAGACGATAGGCTCTAGGCACTACCAACTGCTGTACTCTTTCACCTTCTAGCCCTCCCTCAGGGGTCCACTCTCTGTATAGTAATCCTTTGTCCCAGTATATAGATTCCCCCTTCCCTTGAGAGTCAGGTGCCTCCCTAGCTACCTGCCTCAGGCCTTGCAATGTAGGGTCTGAGAACTGAGCCTGTCTCTACTCTCTCCCTGCTCCCCTTCCACAGGAAGTCTGGCATCCTCTGACAGTGGTGCCTCACTGTCAGCCTGGGTACTACTACTCACCTCTACCTTTGCAGTCACTCTGTCCAAGGGACCATCAGTACCCACAAGCAGCTGTGGCTCACCTTCAGTCTCACTGCTACAGCGTAGCTCACTCCCTGAAGTAGCCACCTCACCAGTCCTGGCTGCAAGTATGCAGTCTGTCTGGGTCTCTCCCAGGCTACAAGACTTGCATGCTTGTCTCCAAGCCTGACAGCGTGTAACTGCACAAGCACAAGGTACTGCACTATCAAAATCATTCCCTGTCAGGACATCTGCAGGTATATCCTCAAACACCTACTTGCTGGCTTCCTTTTCCACCCTCCCAGTCAAGGTGAACCCTAGCCAAAGGTATTTGGAATGGGGTCCCTCCTAAAGCCCTGACTGGAGTAACTACCCAGGCAAGTAGTGCTCTTCTGTAACCATTGCAGGCTTTACAATGGTTATATCAGAGGCGATCTCTCTCGTAGCAATGGCATCTTTGCCATTCACTACAATAGGATATAACCTCTGGTGGTAGTTTGGTACCCTTGTTGTCCCAAGACAACCTACTGTTGGCATTTTGTCTTTCCCATTTACTGGCTCTCACCTTTGGTTCCCCACCTTGCCTCCATGAACATCTGTATGCCACATGGCCCCACTGGTTGCATTTCACCCTAGCTCCTGGACGTGTACCTGCACTAGTAGCTTCCCCTGCTACTAGCAGATTCTGTTGGGGCAGTCTGTGCTGCCCACCATGGGTTCCTTTAGACCCATGAGTAGTACTTGGGGTCCCCTTCCTGTGCAGGGCTGTCCTGCTGGCCAGGAATAGGTCTCCCTTTTTCCCCCAACTCATCTGAAGTAGCACATTGTCTATCAGCTAAGCTAACCAGATCCTCATGTCCTCAGGCAAAGTGCTAAGGGCTTGTTTCCTCACCAAAAGGTCTGCCAGCCCTTCAGAAGTGGTGACCTGACATCCACTCACCTAGCAATAAATGCTCAGTTAAACATCATATTTGCATACATTTTCATCTGCCTTGTGTCTGTGCTCACAAAACTTTTTCCTATACATTTCAGGTGTTAGCTTAAAACATTCTGTCAGACATTTTTTACAGCAGTGTAATCAAAACAGACAGGCATTTGTGATATATAAGTTACAGTTTTCCCATGGAGTAAGGGGGTCAGGAACCATACCCAGAGCCTTTGGTCAGCACTATACTGTTTGCATACCCTTTCAGACATGTGAATGAAACTATCAAAATTATCCCCCTCTTTAAATTGCGGAAGAAATTGACTGACCTGTTGTGCTTCTGGGGTCCAGTTACTTCCCTTCCCCATTACCTCTATGACTCTGGCGAAGAGTCAGCATTTCCCTCTCGTGCTTCCTCTGACGCTCCTTTTCTTCAGCTTCTATCTCCAAACGCCTGGCCTCCAACTCAAGTCTCTTTAGCTCCAGCTGGATTTTTAAGTCCACTGCAGAAAGGTTGAGCTGTCCATTCTCCGAGGATATTTCATCTCCACTGCCAGTCCGATTGTCTTTCGCAGAAAGGTTGAATTGTCCACTTTCCGAGGATATTGCATCTCCACTGCCAGTCTTGATTGTACTCCTGGATGCTGTTTTCTGATGCAGCTGTAACCAAGGCTGTAATCGGGTCTGCCTTAGTCAGGTTTCCATGCACCAGTCCCCTGGCCTGGCACATCTCCACCAGCTGGCTCCTTGTCAGCTTTCCATACTTCTCTGCTGACATAACTAAGCTAACAAAAGAAATAAAACAACTGTGATCTGAACTCTGAATATACACTGCATGGCTGATTGAGTACAAACGCCTTCAGAGGTCACTCTACATTAGCTACAGGATTCACTCTACCCACACCACTGCAAACCACAAGTGAGGATATCTTATCCCTACCACTGTGAACCACAAATGTGAGGATATCTTATCCCAACCACTGCCACCAGAAATGTGACTGTGCCCTGGCCCAGCAGTCAAGGAGCCTCAATCCTCACCACTAACACCAGGGTCTCATATAAGAGGAAAGGATAACAAATACACACAGTAAAGTACAATTTCCCTTAAGTGCACACAGAGATCACAGTCAGTCTGGGGCTGGTTGCTCCCTTGCTCTCCAGGTCCCCAATAAGACTCCCCACTGGCACAGCTATAGGGTCCAGATCTCAGCCTAGCTGGCAAGCTAACCTTTAGTACCCTCCAGTGTTTAGTGTCCCTGCCCAGGTAGCTGACACACACCACACACACTTTGAGATAAGTATTTATACAACTTCATAGACACTCCTGGGAAAGGCTGACACTGATTCTCCAGCTGTGCCCCTTTACCCAGACTATACGGTAGTAATTTCTGCCACCACCAACTAATACTTATCAGCTAGCCAAAGGCCCTTAAAAGGGTGTCCAATTATTACTATGCAATATTATTATCCAATTGGTAATGTGACTATTCAGTCTAAGGCTTACTAGAGTGGCTTATTATAATAAACTGTATAAATATGCAATGTACTCTAGAGCTTACTTATCTCTACACAAAGCAGTCACAGGTAAAGGTTTTTAAAATGTTTAATAATTAATTAAAACACAAGACAATATTACTACACCACAGTGATATCTGAGAGCTCATAGATCACTCAAACTTAAAACAATACAGTAGGAAAGTTCTGATATTACAGAAAAACACTTCTCTGACTTTCTTCTAAGTTCCTAGCTATTACTACAAGAAAACATATTTCTAAGACGCTACTTACATAAGAAAACGGGCAGAGTGCTGATAAGTGGGATATCAAGATCAAAATGCTCTCACTCTCTCTGAACAATAGTTTTTAAACTCACTAACAAACATCTTTGCTAGGCCCTCCCAGATTACATAATTTTGACATAGGTTTTCCTAGTATACACATTACATCATTTTGACACTTAGTCTGGAGTTCCCAGGCCAACAAACTGCATTATTTAGCAATCTAACACCTGTTCCGGAAACTACAACAATAAAAGACATTTCACATGTACACTCTAGTAAATTTTCCGTAAGTTAAGACAATAGAACGAATGTGTTCAGCCAGCCGTTTCGGCACCACTGTTTAGATAATTTTACTTCAAAGAACATTTGAAATGCTTGGCTTAGTTTTCCATACAGCAGATGGCAATGTTGCAACAATCTTGAAGTTCACATTTTACAGTGTTTTCTTTCATTTAAGAACACAAGCCTGTATTTTACATTTATATATACAAATGATAGAAGCATGTATCCAATTCTATTTGACTAGGCTGACAGCCTTCGCCCATCTTCCCACAATCTTCACACTTACCATAACGTTCCATCTGTGTTGTCCATTTTTATTGTTCCTCAACTTCCCAACCACCAACCTTTTTCACAGATTTCTGGAAGAGTAAGAGCATATAAGGACATCACTGTCCTTAGTGTTGAGGTCCAGATATAGTTTCTAATGTAGAAAATGTATATATTATGTCATACTTTAGGTAAAACAGCAAACAAGATGTGAGGTATGTTAGATGTCTGTGCATTATTGGCAAGGGAGGAGCTCAAGCATTTATTGGTGGCCACAAGCTAATGTAACGGCTGAGTCAGATCTGAGGATCGAATTAGAGCCCAACAGTTGAATGAAAAATGGGCAAAACGGATGGAATGTTATGGTAAATACGTAACATTTTTTTTTCTGCACCAGACCTCACATTGGAGAGTAGGCTTCAGCTGCATTTTTGAATTTGGACTGTGCTGCCTTAAATTTGGCTACCTTGCTTTGTAAATATTTTGTGAGTGTACAGCATTTATTTTATTAATTTATTTATTATGATCAGTTGAAGTCAGTTTATTCTATCATTCCTACTCCCATATATCCCATTCTTGGTAAAAATTGTGTTCCAGAGGGATTTAAAATTTTTGGTGTAAGGCTCCTTTTTGGGGCTTTTGATGGTTAAGCTTCATTGAGGCAATTTGTTTTTTACTTTTAGGCATTTTGCATACATTTGCTGTAGTTCTAGTTTGCCATTCCAGTGTTTTTTGGCAATTATTTTTTCTGGCTATTGCTCTTTTTTGGTAGTGTTGGAAATTTGCTTCCGTTCTACTGTGGAGATTAAAGTCATAAGCTGTCAAGAAACACCAGTTTGATTACTCCTGCCATTCCTGAGTGGGCACTTGTGTTCCATCTTGGGGAGGAACACATTAATGCTGATTACAAGATATTTGACTCTCTTGGCAGTAACACAGTCAGAGATGGTAAGAGCAAATTGTATTTAGGTAAATGCAAGGAGGGAGCTTAGTCAGCTAGTGATCAGGCATCAGCCTCGAGTACCATCAGGGCTGGCAGTGAAGCCCTTTGGACAAGGCAGGGTCAGGTCTCTAGAGTTGATCATTCTTCAGAGAGACAAAGTAGGTAAGCACAGGGACCAAAAGAGAAAGCTCAAGAGAAAGGCTATATCTGATGGTAATTAAAGCGAACAGCATATTGATGTTTTGCCCCATCCAAAATCACAAGCAGTCTAGGGGTGAAGAGTTTAAACATACCAAGACATGGGAATCTTCAGGATTCTAATTGTTGTCAATGCCTTCCCCCATGAAGAATGGAAGGACGGAGTACACATCCCATAATATCTTTTCTTCTGCTAAACATTCCTCCCAAGTCTAACCGATCCCACCACAGTGTCCTGGAAATTGATCACAACAAGGTGGTATAGGCAGTTGCATAGGTCATACCTATAGTTGCCCAGCAGGTTTTAGCCCAAATTTGCCCCCCCCCCCCAAAAAAAAAGTGCACACTTTTTTATGACAGGTAGAGGCTTGCTTACTCCCTTGCGTGTTCCTCTGCCAGGCTTTTGCCCACGGGCACTGGTATGAGTATTGATGGAACAGTTTACCTTTTCGCGTATACTGCCCTTGTTGAATGGCTACCACTGATGTTGACTCACTGGTGACAGTGACTTTGATATTGGGGTTGGATTTTGGGGCCCAGAGCCGATCACTTTGCATCTAGGTGGGCTTATTTGACCCCGCCATTAAGATTTTCAGGGTTGATCTTCTGTCCTGGAGGCTCTGACTGTAGGCATCAGAGTGTTACTTTAGCAAGTCTTGGGGTTTGTAGCTTGAAATCAGTCAGTATTGTCAGCCTTGACCTTTATGGTCTTTGAACACTGGGCATTATGTGCAGGCTGCCACAACCTTGATTCCTTCAATGCATATACTTTCCTCGGCACCTGCACAAAACGTATCTATTGCAGGTTCAAGTCTGCTGGCAATTGGTGTGCCCACCCACCCCCTTCCTGGACACGACAGTGTTTGTTGTCTGCTTACAGAATAGTGACTTTAGAGTTTCTTCTGCTGCTTTCTCATTGGATGAGTTCTTCCTGGGGGGAGCATCAGTGTAAAAGGAGGCACTTTTGACTCCTTTGAGTAGTCTCCTGTAACAGAAGGATGAATGTTTCGTTTCCCCCCGTCCCTCCTCCCTAGAATGATCAAAAATTTGATGAGGTCTTGGAGGTTGTTAAAGCAGAATGTATGATCTGTAAAAGCAGCATCCTGTCCTCAATATCCTGCAAAAAGATTGACAGTCTTTCCAGTCATCTTCCTTTGGTGGTCATATGGTGTGGTTGGTGATATGGTCAGCATGAGAAAACCCTTATATTGTGGTATCTCTCCTGAAACTACCAGAGAAGATCTTCCAACCTCCCAAGAAATGAATATGCCAGATTGGAGGCTTCCAAACATTCCATTGTATTAGGTGACTGTCAAAAAAAAATGCTCCTAATCCACAGAGCCTCCTGTTCAGAAAAGGATTCTAGTGACAGATTCATGAAGCAGATTTACACTTCCTCCTCTTTCATTTTGATGCCCAACTCCAAGCTAACACTAAGGCCTAAATCTCTGTAAGACGTAAATATAGTGCCAAGTTTAAGAACAGATCTAGTTAGTGGAAACCTATTATGAACAAACTGAAGAAAACACTGTTAGCCCAGAAAAGCAAACTTAAGTGTCCCATCAGCTAGAGAAGCCGTCAAAATAATCCGCGTAACTTGGAAATAAAATCAAATCCTCCAAGACCAAATATGACTTTCAAATTGCCACCCATGCCAAGGAAGGATAACCATAAAGCCTTCAGCAATGTCAGGAACATAGTAA
The DNA here is from genome assembly GCF_019279795.1 of Protopterus annectens. NCBI lineage: Eukaryota > Metazoa > Chordata > Ceratodontiformes > Protopteridae > Protopterus > Protopterus annectens. The sequence goes on along the minus strand of NC_056727.1, from coordinate 535,190,689 downwards.
CCAGCAGTGCTCACAGTAACATCATATATTCTACCTTTTGAGGGCATTGCCAGTGTATTAGCATACAAATTCAGCTCCGTTATCCTCATCTCCCCTAAATTACTTACAGCATTTTGGTATACCTATACTACTACCCCAAGTCACCTCCAAAGAAATCATAATCACGCACCCCAGGGATGCAGACACCAGCTGTATGTCCTTGAGATTGTGCTGGGTTTTTTTATTGCCTGACTGACTCCTCATTATGTCTATTTAGTCTCAGCCTCTCCACTGGCTTCAGCCAGAACCATGGAAGATTGCTGGAGTCGTATCATTCCACAAAGGGGGACCCAAGACTGACCTGAGTAACTACAGTCCTGTCTGCCTCACCAGCTGTGTATGTAAAGCAATGGACTACATTATTATGGACTTCATGAATAAGGACATAGTCTTAAAACACTGAACCTTAACCAGTTTGTTAAAAGCAGATCCTGTCTTAAGAACATTGTAGACTTTTTGAACAAGTCATTAAATTGGTTCACATAGCATACTTGGACTTCACCAAAGTTTTCAATACCATTCTATATAGGAGTATCTGTGATAAAGTGATCCAGTTAAATGTGAACCCTTGTGTTTACCTGCTGGATAGCAAATTGGTTCACTGACTGAACTTATTCTGTTAGCGTTGCAAACAGAAGATTTTGACTATATGGATTGTATCCTCCACAGGATACAACTGGTCAGCATCTCAAAGCTGTGGCTCCTCCTACATCTTTACTCTGCTGATTGTATGTCCCCTTGGAGGGAAATTAGCAGTCCGTGTATTTCAGCTTTCTTGGCATCTTGAGAGGAAGCAGCAGTCTGCTTCAAACTTCCATAGGAGAACCCTTCAACACAGAAATTGCAAATTGCCTTTTTAGGAAAATATATTTTTATTTGCTGACTAACAGTGGTATTTCCTATTTAAGAAAACCTGTATTTTTACAGACTTTCCCATCAGACACTGCTATTTTAGTGAAGGGCTTATTTTTAAGTGTATGAGCATATTTTATGGTAAAGTGTACTGCTTCTGAGAACTTGCTATTTTGAGTACAAGTTTTAACAGCATTTTACAGGGCAGAAAAAGTATTTGAACTCTTGATACTTGTGTACACTTTGTGACAAATTGCCATCGGTGCTTTCTGTGAGAGCAATTTAGAAAAGGTGTTTTGAGTTCTTGCAGGTTTTTGTGAACTGCTTGTCCTTTACTTTTGAAAAGGAATGTATGGAGAAGTGTAAGTGTGTGTGCTGCTCTTGAACACTTGTCAGATGGCTTACCTTCTTTTGCTTATTCCAGCAATGCTTACAAGCAGGCTTGTTTCTCTGCTACAACATGGATGCTTATTCTGACCCTGTTGGCTGTTTTCCCATTTTACCTAAAAATAAAAAGCAACATCTTTAGGAGCCGTTGCCCCCACTGTGTGCTCAGATGGTTCCTCAGCTGTTGATGGTTGGCTCTGTAATGGACGACCATTGTTCCTCAGACCACTGACTTATTACTATGGGTTCCTCCAGATTAACTCCTTCAGAGAAACAGCTGCATCTACTGCATCTGTTCCAGTGTCTGATCTGGGCATGGGAGAAACCTTATCTTTGGGTCTGGGAAATGCTCCTGGAGGATCTTTTCAGGTGGTTGGGGGGGAGGGCTCTTGCCAGGAATTAAGTGCAGTCCATAGTCTTGTCTTCTTTCAGGGCTATCCATGCAAAGAAAAAAAAAAAAGGTTAGGCATTTATATATATTTTCATTGATTTGTGACGTGGGCAAACTTACATTTATATAAAAGCAATCAAACCATATTAACAAATTCATGTATACAAGCATCATCCATCACACACATTGTTCTGCATGAGGTAATTAAGCCAACCTTACATAAATTGTTCAATTCCTGCCTTTTTTTAAATTCATTCCTTCTTAGCAACATTCTTCATGTATTGTTCCTACAATTTAAATTTTTTTCTATGTAATTTACTCCTACCACTTTTAATGATTCTACTTTCTGCTCTTTTATCTCTGTTACATTATTCACTACTTCAAGTATGGTTGCTTTAGACTTCGATTTAAATTTTCTGGTAATTTATTTTTTGGCAGCCACCAGAATTAAGCCAATACTTTACTATATCTAGGCAATTCAGATTCTGTATCCCAACTTAAAAGTAATTTTCTTAGTTACACTCATTTGATCGCTCGTAATCCTGGCAGAACAAAATGGTATTCGTCTGAGGGCATGGTGTCTGCATGAAAGGATGACTTCCTTACCTTAGTCAGGAAGTTTATTATATGTAGTCTGTTAATCCTGGAACTTTAAAACCCTTACCAGAGTGCAGTCTCAAAGAAATTCCTGAGGAGCGTTTATCAGAGGATTCTAAAATTGACTGAGACTGTTTCTTCTGGAGATTCCCAAGCCCAAACTCAAATTGTAAGAAAAGTTGGTCTTACCCAGCTCCCTTGGAGGAGTTTTCCTTTTCAGAAACCATTTCCAGGATGAGTGATGTGTTTTTGTGGGAAATGGGTGATGTTCCCCAATAATTATACTGTGTTCCAAATGGATGTTTCACATAATACACCCAGTCACCTATTTGGCCCAGCCTTGGAGGATGTGTTAAATGCTGCTTGTAGTAATCCTGATGTTCCACCTTCAGTCCCCAAAAAGGCAGGATAGACTTTATAAAGTACCTCAGGTTAACAAATTCTTGTTTTCTCATCATAGTTCTGACTCCGCTGACATTTGACCTCTGCCAGCCAGAAACAGACTTTTTTAGTTCATACTAATCCATCTCCTGTGGATAAAGAACGAAACGTATTTGACAGGTCGGGTAAGAATTTTCATCAACTTGGTCATACAGAATTAAACAAGCGCTTGTGTGAAAGTCTCTTCTTGGTTGTGAAGACTGTTTTGAGGTAATACCTTGCTTCAGACAGTAACTCCTATTTCAATGCTGTTATTTCTAACATGTCTTGGGTATGTTTTTATTTTTATGTGTGTTTGTTTTCTGGAGTAGTGCACTGATCTCCATGAACCTTTTTCAGACTCAGCCTGCGAGTGTTGTCTGATTAAGTGACTTATTCAGCTGCACATTAGGCAGTTGGTACAGAGGGAATAGAGCTGTGCACCACTGGACCACAGGAAACTGCTCTGAACAGCTCCTTAATCCTCTAAAGCAACTGCCAAACATATCCAAACATGCTTTGAAGCATGTGCATTATTTTAGTTTATTTTATTTATCCTTTGCATGACTGGGTTAGTCCTGAGGAGATGCTCCTACTACTATGGGGAAATTTGACCAGGGAGTCTGGGAACTTACTCTTCTCCTTTCCTTAGGTGCTCTGGCTTCTTTAACATCCACCCAAGCAGCCACCATCTTGATTTGAAGTACAACACAATGAGGAGTGCAGCCACCTCCCCTTATGTTGCACTGCAGTCTCATCAATCCATCTGTTTGCTTTGGGAATAGAACCCACTGCCTTGTGAACCAAAAGCAAGTGTGCTGCCTGCAGTGCCACTAACACTGCCTTACACTGTATGATTTTGCAGATACTGTGTCTAGAGCCACTGGTGCTGCTACAGTTTTGAGGAGGTATGCCTGGGTATGTAACCCAAAATTGGCTGATAAAGTAAATCTGAGATTTTAAACCCCATTTTAGGTAAGGGTTTGGCTCTTCTGCTACCCAGGTCCTCAAATAATTTGATGAAAGAGGGAAATTAATTCACTAAGTCTCCCTTGCAAATCTCTCTGTCTCTATTCCCATTAAAAGACTAAGCAGTCCCTGCCACCTCCTGGCGAACAGGGAACAAAAGAGACTACAGGAGGGAAACAACAAAAATAATGGGATTCCTTCATAAGTAAAGGGACAGTCTAATCCTTCAGAATGACTGTGCCAGTCAGGCCTTTCTACCCTTATTAGGATGTTCTACTACATGCCATTGCTGGTATTATTTTCCTCTTATTCTGTGTACCTGATTTAGGGTACATTTCAAATACCATTGTTGTTTTTCCTTACCCCCAGCAGAAAGTCTCTATCTCACTACAGGTTTTGAAAAGTGCATCTCCTGTGGGTATAAGATCCCTAACTTGGATGTACACAAGGTGTGCCTGTATTATTGGAGCTGCCCACTTAGATGTGGACTGTTCCATGTGTTCAGGATTCAACTCCCATGCCTTAAGTGATAGGAGGAATAAGTTAGTTTTGAAAGGCTTGCTACCTTCTACCTTTGTTTCTGCCTCTGCTAAGGTTAAAACCCTATCTAGTAAATCTGGCAAAGGGAAGCCTGACTGCTCCTAAAGAAAAGGAGTCCAGAAAACAGACCCCTGACTGTTCTCCCTGTTCGGCTGTGATTCCTGAGTTTCCACCTGAAGTTCCCAAGACATCAGAGCCGACATTTTCCTCAAGTCCTACCATATAGAGCTCCAAGTCTCCTCTGGTGCAATCTCCACGTTTCACTCTGGATTTATCCTCTGCTCCATTTGCCCTTCTTACAGGAGACGCCTAAAAAATCTGCCACATAATCTTCCACTGCTTCATTCTTTAGGTCTTCTAGGAGCTTATCTGATGCAGAGGTGGATTGGATAATTAGGAATTTCCTCAGGGCTCATGTTCAGATTGGGGTGATTCTGTCTCCCATCGGTCCCATGAGCCTGCCCTACTCTCAGCGTCATGTCATGTCGTCTCCTCTGATCTGTCCAGTGGTTTTGGGGCCCTTGGATGTCTTTGTTGGACCCCAAGACTGCTCGTTCTATTCCGACCATGCCCCTTGGAGCCAAAGCGTCCGCAGCAGCTCTGTGGGGTTGAGATAGACTCCAAAGCTGTCAGAGCCATCCTTGCCTCTGTGTCTTGGCATTGGATAGTTCAACTCTGACTCCCTTCTGTAGGCAGGGATCCAGAGTTTGGCACATGTGTTTTCAGAGCTGGTGCAACCGGCTGCTGTTTCTCCAGGACCTTCTGGCTTTGAGATTGTGGAGAGGGCCTTTTCTGTACCCAGAGAGAGATCATCCATGCCCTCTGAATCCACCTATCCCTCCACTGTGTGTGAGCTCTGATCCTTTCATGCCTGTTCCACTAGGACAGCCACCCCATCCAAGCCTTCAGCCAGTCCTCAGTCAGGGCTCTCCACCTTCTGATATTTCACCAGACTATCCCACTGATGAGCTCCCTAGGAAGAGAGCATGCAAAAGGAGGCACCTAGATTCCCCTCTGGTATTGGTCACCGAAGACATGGACTTTGAGGGTCCTCCAAATCTCCATCCGACAATGTCTCCTTTGGAGAGATCCTGGAAAAACTTAGAGGTGAGGTGGATGGTCCTCTGATACCCCTTCACAAGAGAAGTTGGTGTTTTTGGAAGCTTTCTGGGCTTGCCCAGCTGTGTCTTGGGTGGCCCCTCTGACTGATGAGTTGATTGATGTTATCTCACGCCAAGCATTGGAAGGAGTCTGATGCAATGAAGTCTATAGCTAAGAGGCCAGACAAGTTTTAAGCTTATTCTAAAGATAGAGACTGCTGAAGCAATGGAGTCCCTATAGATGCCGTGGTGGTGGCAGAGGCAGATGCCACTAAGAGCTTTCATAATAGAGCTCATCTGTCTGCCCCCGCCCCCCAGTAGAGTCCAGGATCTTGGCCAGATTTGGCAAGTGCATTTATGCCTCAGCGACCTTTACCCTTCAGTCACTGAACTGTTTGGCACATTTCACTAGACTACAAAGGGATTTGACCAAGGAGCTTTCCAAATCTATCTCGGGGTCCATGTCTGTGGAGGACCAGAAGAAAGTTTCTTCACAATTGGCCATCGTACAGTCCATCTCCAGTGTGTCCATGAGGTTGATCCCTCATGCAGCTGCGAGTGCTTCTAAGTATGCAGGTTCAGGCATTGCGGTCAGGAGGCAAGCCTGGATTCACCTGTGTAATTTTGTGGAACCCTTTAAGTCTGTTCATCAGTGCTCCTTTTTGATGGATCATTTTGTTCAGCCCAAAGTTAAGGAAACAGTCTCCAGAAGTCAGCAAGACAGAAAAACCTTGGGATCTGTTTTTCTACCTCTCTGAGAAGGAATCAGCGAGGTGGTAAAAAGATGTGCTTTCACAAGTCTCAAAGGCCTTTTCAGGAAATCTAGAGGAGATGGTTCTTCCTGGGGGGGGGGGGCTCTAATGGAAGACATTATCGTGGAAGAGGTGACCTACAGTACCAGGGCTTCAGAGATGCCTTCTCTGACGGACTCTACCAGCTGTCCTGAAAGGTTACCCAACTGCTGCACTGTGGAGGCGTTGGAGGGGGGGGCACTTATCTCTACACCCAGAAGCCTGGGCATGCATGGGAAAAGACATTTGGGTGCAGAAAATCATATCCAGATTCCTCCAACAAAAATGAAAAAGATCCTCAATGTACCACCCCATCAGAGGTTAGGCAGCAGCCTTGGAAATCGAAAAGCTACTAGAAAAGAATCATCCAAAAAGTCCCCCCAGCAAAGTTCAGCAAAACATTTGTTAACCCTGTCTTTCTAAGGCAAGATGCATTTTTATTTGTACTTGGTACAGGAAGATGTTAATTGGAAAACATTTATGTAGTGCTTGAGACAGCCGTAAAATTACTAGATCTGATGTTGTCCTTTCCATTCTTCCTCACTAATTGGTAATGGATTGACCCTCTGATCTGACTCAGCCACATTCACAAGACTTAGGATCAAAGTCTCGAGTTCCTCCCTCTACCTATAATGCCCTATTCCATCCCCAACTCACAGATCTTGTTTGCTATTGCAAAAGGACGTGGTTCAGAGTCTTGAGTTTGTGAGAGCGAATTTTTCTTATTTACCTTAATATTTACTGTTATAATATTACTGTTTTAAGTCTTATAATTTCTCCCTTCTGCTTCATCTTCAGTATTCACAGGCGTTGGGGTTCTTTTTCCTCTTCCCTACTGTTGCTTCTACCTTTAGTGCCTTGTTATACTGTTATTGTTAGAGATTAAACTTTCGTGTTGGAATTATAGGTTGTGGTTCTGTATTTGTGTGTTGTCTTGGTTCGCTTAGAACTATAGAAGTCCTTCTATTCGTATGCTGCTGTATACATAACATGAGAGAATCTGCCTCTGTTTGACTCATGCGTCCAGCCATTATACAACAGATAAATGCTACTGTGAAGGTAGCATCCCTCAGCGTACATTGGTCATAAACTGACGTCTGGTATAAAGCAGACGTCCGCACGTACCTACCTCAAGAGCTTTTCTGCCTCCTGTGTGACTGCCAGCTCCGGTTGTCGCTCACTTGGAAAGTGACTTCGTGCCTGTCCATGTTTAGATAAGTACCCCTTAAGGGGTTTTGTTTGTTTTTTTGCTACTGTGTTGTGGGTTAATGTCTGGTAGAAAGGGCAAGTGTTGGTGTGGAAGGCAGATTCCATATACTCACACTAGCTCTGCTTTTTCTGTCTAGGCTAAGATCACACCACTTGTGAAATCTGTCAGGTCTTTGTTCCTAAAACACTTAGAAGCCGTCTGGCTGCTATAAATCTTTACCTAGAGAATCAGAGGCTGAAACGATTAAAGATATGGAACTGATGTCTGGATCCTCGGAGGAGCCAGCCAAGAAAAAGGGCAAGAAGACTAGGCCTGATCCTATGACTGCACCATCTATTCCGACCGTACCTGTCGAGGCCGATGAAGGCCTAGAGTCTGAGTTGGAACCTGCAGACCTTCCACTGACTGGTTCCTGGGAGGAAGTCGTAGAGGCCGCCAGCACATCCATGAGGGATTCGCAGGCATCCGAGTCAGGTGCCGGGGGGAAACCAAGACTGATCATTTCTGAGGGCCCACATGGGATTACCCAAATATTACTTCAGGAAGACATTATTTCGGACATAGTGTCACCCGACGTCCGGTGCCCCCACTCTACATCGCATCTCAGAGACTTCTGTATCGGATGCTCCCAAGAAGAAGCAGAAAACCAAACATTCTGTCACTGCTCATCCGACCATCCTGTCGGACCAAACCCCTGACTGGCAGGCCTTTACTCAAGGCCTACTTAATGCTTTCTTAGCCTAACACCAGGCCTCTGCACCTGCCTATGCCCCTTCAGTTTCCACTCCAGAGAGTAAACTGTTGCTTGATATTCTCTCTGAGGAAGAGGATTCCTCAGGGAATGAATCCCTCACTTACACCTCCCAAATTGCCTCTCCTCTGGGGTATGCTTCCCCAGAGAACTGATTTCCCCTGGGGAAGATGTTACATTTGGGGAAACAATAGTACAAATGAAGACTTTTTTAAATGGACTGCTGTCAGGTTACTGAGACCCAAAAGAGGTATTAGGTATTGTGTACTCTTACAAATGAAGTCCCCTAACCAGTCTCCGGTTCCTCTGGTGCATCCTGCATTCCTGACTGCTTCCAAAGTCCCAGATTCACAACCCCTTGCACCAAAGCACCCAGATAGATTTTATAAAGTCCCTGAAGATGCCAAATTCCTCTTCAAGGCCCCTTCTGCAGATCCATCAAGTATTTCTGTGGCTGCAGACAAAACATCTAAGCTTCTTCCCTCCACTTTACTTCCCTCAGATAAGAAAAGTAGAGTAATGGAAAGGTTGGGCAAAAGTCTATACCTCTACCGCCCTAGCTGTGAGAGCTGTAAACTATCAAATTCATATGGCCAAATACTCCTTGGCCCTTCTCACTGATGCCATTAAACAGTCAGGTGACCTATGTGATTCCCCCATTAAAGCTAAAATTTCCAGCCTGTTAAATTCATGCAGTTAGGTCACTAGACACACTATAAACTGCAGTTATGACAGTGGAGGCTTCAGCAAGAGCTGCTGCCTCAGGACCGGTCATCAGGAGATGCTCCTGGCTGAGGCTGCAGCCTTTGTCAGATGACATTAAATCAAAGTTAATGGACAACTTGGATAATGAGGCTTTATTTGGTTCAGTGGCTGCTGAACTGTTTTAAGGCCACTTGGGTGAAGGGCAAAGAACTTCAGGACCTTAGGCACATTTTTGTGTCCTCAGTTCCACGCTTTCAGGGAACTATCCAGCTAGAACAATTTGTGAGAAGGCCTTCCAGACATATGTCCTCCAAAGGATGAAAAGATGCCAGGAAGCAGACCCCTTCCAGGTCTTCTCCCTCTACTCCAGGTCAGTAACAGCCCTTTCAGGCCAAATCTGGTAGTCTGTGACTACCAGGTCTTAAGCCCAGCTACACCTCTCTCAATGTCCCTTTGCTGCTTGGGAATGGATTACCCAGAACTCGTGGGTCCTCTGAATCATGAAACAAGGTTATTTCATGGTGTGGGATTCCAGGCCAACCTTCAAACGTATTCCTCATCCCCCTCTAGACCAAATGTCTGTCTTTCCTCCAGTCCTGCAGGCCGTCCTCTTACAAGGTACAGTTCGAGGTACGTCTACATTTAAGAGGAAAAGGATTCTACTCCGGAATGTTCCTGGTTCCAGGAAAGAAGGTCCTTGGGGACCGATCCTGGATCTGTCCCACTTGAATACATTTCTCAAGGTCCCCTCCTTCCGGATGCTGACTCTCCCTACTCTCCTTCTCCTGATCCTTCCTCAGGCCTTCATGGTGTCCTTGAATATAAAGGATGTCTACCTACACATTCCTATCCATTCACTTTTCAGGAAATTCCTGAGTTTCTCCGTGGGTTATGTGCATTTTCAGTTCTGTGCTTTGTCATTTGGTCTCTCTACGGCCCGAAGACTGTTTACAAACTGTCTGGCCCCAGTCATTGCCAGAATGTAGGGGATCCAACTCTTCCCTTATCTGGACGATATCCTCATCCCAGGCATCATACCTTCAGATGGTCCAACAGCACCTGGACTTCACAATCTCCCTTCTGAGATGCCTGGGGTTTACGATAAACCTTTGAAAATCATCTCTAGGATCCTGTGTTCTTGGGATGTAGAATTCTCCCAAGACAGAAGTTGGCCTTGTCTTCTTCCAGAAAAGATTCTGTCCCTTACTGCTTATTTCCAGGGAATTCTCTCTGTCCAGTCCCTGTCGGCCAGGGAGTTTCTGAGGCCGCTAGAATTCATGGCTGCCTCCATTCTCATGATACCCTTAGCAAGACTACATATTAGGAAGTTTCAGTGGTACTTAAGGCTAGTCTGGAAACAACACCTGCACCGTCTGGAGTTTCCCTTCTTCCCTGCCTCACCAGAGAATTAAACTGGTGGATTGCCCAGATTTCTGCCAGTCCAGGCCTTCCCCTGCAACCTTTTCCTCCCAATCAGGATCTGTACACAGATGCTTTAGATTCTGGTTGGAGGACAACCTTAGGGGACTGGAGAGTGACACTTGGTCTCCCTCACAACAGAGGGAACACATCAATATCAAGGAGATGAGAGCCCTGATGTTTTCCCTCCAAATCTTCAAGGGTCGTATCCTCCCAGGAGTGCTGAGATGGTACACAGACAGCACCACTGTTCTGTGGTACATCAACAAGCAAGGGGGGGCAAAGTCTTACCTCCTATGCAGATTGGCTCTACAGGCATGGGAGATCACCCAACAGAGAAGTATCCATTCTAGCTGTCTACATACATTTTACATAGAATGTGATGCAGATGCTCTAAGCAGGTCGATGACTCTATCCCACAAATGGATATTAAACAGGGATGTGTTTCTGGACCTGGTCCATCGATGGGGTATACCTCAGGTATACTTGTTTGCCCCACCCATGAATGGACAACTCCCATTTTTCTGCACCAGGATGCACTCCCCTGTGGCATGGAAGGTGGACGCAGTTTCATTCCCTTGGAAGGGGATGTTTGCTTATTCATCCCCCCTTCCCTTTCATTCAAAAAGTTCTGCTGAAGATTCAGAGAACAATCTCAAATCTTGTTGGTGACCCCCTTTTGGCCAAGGCAGCACTGGTCCCCCTTCTACATCATCTAGCCAAGGGCAATCACCGCAGGTTACCCCTCAGGATGGACCTACTCACACAGGAGAATGGAACTCTCATACACCCCCAAATAACCACCCTGAACTTACACTGTGGGTGATAGAGCGTTGATTCCGTTTAGACACCTTTATACTGAGGACGTGCTTCAGGTTCTACAGGAGACCAGAAACCCCCCTACTAGAAAATCCTATCTGTCCAAATGGAAAAGATTTTCTTTGTTGTCTAAAACAAGAACTTCAACCACTGGCTGTAGAACCTCCAATGGTTGTCTTACCTCTGTGAACTGATGAACACTGGCTTGTCATACTCTTCTATTAAGGCACATCTATCTGCCATCTCAGCATGCTTACCTCTCTCCCCTCCTTTGGCGTCCAGACTGGAAGTCAAGTTCTTTTTAAAAGGGGTACTACACATTAGAGCATCAAGAAGCCTATTCCCCCTCCTTGGGACCTTTTAATTTTGTTTTGGAAAAGCTGACATTGCCTCTCGTTGAGCCAGCTAGGGACTGCAGTCTCCAACACTGCACATGGAAAACTTTTCTCTTAGTGGCCGTTACTTCAGCCAGAAGGGTCTCTGAATTGCAAGCCGTCATGGCCTCTCCCCACTTCATAGTTTTCCACAAGGACAAGGTTTGCCTACGTACTAACCCATCCTTCATGTCCAAAGTAGTTAATGAACGTTCCCTAAATCAAGCCATCATACAGTCTTCCTTTCACTCCAGTCCTTCAGCGACAGGATCCTTTATTCCTTGGATATACATAGACAACTCTGATACTATTTGGCCAAAACTAAATCCATTCACAAATCAGGTAGGCTCTTTGTCTCCTGTCACCCAGGTTCCCTGGGACATGCTTTTTCCAAGCAAACCATTTCTTTTTGGATCTCTAAAACTATTTCCTTTTGTTACACAGCCCATGGCAAAAGGCTTCCCTTCCCAGTGAAGGCAGACTCCACTAGGTCTATGTCCTCATCTGAGGCCTTCTTTAAGGGTCTGTATACAGCTGCCATTTTAGAAGCAGCTACATGGTCAGGTCATCTGTCCACACTTTCACTAAACAATACAAGTTGAACATCATTTCCAGGTCCAGAGCAGGTTTTGCTAGGGCAATTTTTCATGGTGAATGTGTGTTCTCCCTCCCAGTACTTAATAACATGAGCTTTTGTACTCTTCCTCATGTTGTAGATACAGCAGCATATGAATAGAAAGACATAGTATAGTTGTATAAAATCTTACCATAACTTTAAATGTCCTTCTCTTCTATAGGCTGCTGTATAGTCTCCCACCATGCCATTCCCCGGACTCCTAAGTACCCACTCCATAGTCTGTGGTTCCCGACGGCATTCACTTCCGAGTTAGGTACATGCTGATGTCCACTTTATTGACAATGTCCATTTTATGGCCGATGTACGCTGAGTGATGCGGACAGTCACACATACCTTTGCAGTAGCATTTATCTGTTGTATAATGGCCGGACGTATGAGTCAACCAGAGACACTCCCTCATGTTATGGATACAGCAGCATATAGATGAGAGAGACATCTAAAATTATGTTAAGATTTTACACAACTATACTTTCTTGCAGTTAGCATTTTTTTTCCTGTGGTAATTGTCTGAAAAACCCACTGATTTTAAAAAGGTACACTTTTTATGGGCACAAGATTCCCAGTTTGGATGCTGACAAGAAGTGTCTATTACTTGGGGCAAGAACATTTAAAAATCTATGTAATATCTGTGCTTTGTTCAATCCCAGAGCCCTTTCAGACTACTGCAACATGTTGATTCTGAAGAGAATGCTGCCAACTTCTTTCTCTTTCTCTCTCTGGGTGCAAACCCCCTCAAAAGCTCACAGCTCAGAGTCTTAAGAAACTGGCCCTGCCCGCGTCAGAGGACTTCATCGGAACCAGCCAAGAAGCTTAAAAATACTTCAGCTCTGACTCCTTTGGATCAAAGAATGTTGTGCCTCGTTTGAATCCATAAGACTGTTTGGATTTGACGGAGGTGATCACCTTGGACAATTTTCCATTACCATCCACTTCAACCTCAGATCCCAGACCCTTTAATCAGACGGTTAGGAGCTAATCTCCAGCATTTGTGATAAAACCAATTTCCCCGGCTCTACTATCCCGACTGTTCCAAACAGCATCCAAATATTCCAGACCTGCTTCATCCAGATAGACGTAGGAGCTTGACAGAGGCCAGTATGGACAGGGTGGTAATGAAATTTCTCCGGGCTCAGATCCAGAGGATTCTGCCAACTCCATCCCCAATCGGATCCACGAGTCCACCTGCCCAGCCTTTTCCATCTTCTCCAGCCCGACCAGTGGTCTTGGAGTCCCAGGGTCCAAGATACCCAAGAGTTCAAAGAAAATCCTGAATACATCACCACGGCAGAAGATATTGGTTAAATAAACTGTGAAACCACAATGTGATGAAAACTTTAATCATAAAACTTGAACAATAAAAACAACAAACAGGCCTAAGAACAATGAGCGCTTTCAGCGGAACTTGCCTTCATCAGATCTAAATAAGCAAAGGTTCCTGTTGGTTAAAAAAAAATAAGCAACCAATCATAATGCTAGAAGTGAGCAGACCATTATTAACAACCAATAACAGAAGAATAGAAAGAAACAGGAAGTGATGTAATGCTTAGTGTAAATGTCCAGTCACAGAGTTACAAAAACATCATCAGCCAGTCACCTAAAGACTTACTAAAATACAACAAACTGAATCACAAAATGACAAATGGAATAAAGAACAATACAAAAATTAATGATAGACGACAGCATAACATAGGCTTTTATCATACCTTGGATCTCTTGTTATGGGAATCATGGGCACCTAGTTGGTGGTTATCAAACTTATCTTAATGAGCTAATCTGTTTAAGTTGACTATGTTATAGGTTCCGTATTTGAAATGGTGAAAATAATACAAGTGGTGGTAGTAACATCTGCCCGTTTTCACAGCTGCAGGCATATCAAGCAGTACAAACACCTTAATTATACCTGCCAGTATACATGGCAGCAGGTACGTGAAAGTAAAAAGCATAACCAAAGCGGAGTGGGTGGTGCTTACAAACATATCCGCTCGTATGCGAAACTGTGTGCCAAGAAGACATGGTAAATGAAAGCTTCTTTGCCCATTAGGAAAACCAATTATAAAAATACATTCATTATTTGCAAGTAAAGTCGCCTGAATTATGCAGCCGCGGAAAGACAGAAAAAAACCTTTCGAACTAATTGATTCGTTGTTAATAGAGTATATCTTGGTAAAATGCAAAACAATGGCATAAGCCAATGAAAAGCAAATATGCTTCTAAGCCAAGCATTTATTATCAGTTGGACAGTCAGCATCAAGAGCAAGGCAGATAGAGTCAAAATCATTACCATACACCTTTTTTTCTAACAGATACAAAACTTATTCAAAAATAGATAGGGTCTTTATTTCTAACCAGATGGTAACAGATTTAATTAATTCCAAAATCATTTCATGTCCTATATCTGATCATAACTCAATTGTTTTTGAATTCATGATAAAAAATACTCATAATGTTCAGATCAAAAGGATACCAGCATACTTAACTCAGCTAAAAGACTATAAAGAATATATACTTTCAGAAGTACAATATTTTCTAGACATAAATAATACTCCTGAAGTCTCCATTGTCTATGTTTGGGATGCCTTAAAATCATATCTATATGGACAAAGTATCAGATGGTATAATAACAAAAGGAAATCTTGGGATAAGGAATTGTTAGATATTCAAAGTAAACTAGACTCTTATAAACATAATAATAAAGAAAATATTATGGACAAGAAAGTTATTGAAGAAATAAACAAACTAAATGAGAAATACAAAGAAATTTTAACTCATAAAGTTAAAATAACTTTAGAGAAATACAAGTTTTTGTCTTATTCAATAAGCCTCAAATACTTACATAGACTTAAAAATAAAACAAAAAGATTGAATAAACAAAACCATATCAAAGAAATCTTTTCTCTAAGGAAAAAGAAGAATGTTTCTAGTATACCAGAAATACTTGATGAATTTAGAAATCACTTTCACAAGATTAACCATAACAACATTAACATGGAACCTAAAGATAAAATAAAGGAGTTTATAACCACAAACGTGAATAAAAAGCTTAATAAACAACAGATTAAACTATTGGACAAGAGTATTTCATATACAGAAGTTATTACACAAATAAATAAGCTTAAATCAAACAAAGCACCGGGTAATGATGGTATTATACCAGAGATATATAAAATCCTTTCTAAAACTACATATTCATTAATACATAAGGTTTTTATTCTGGCCCAAACTGAGTTAATAACCCCCCCCATCTTGGCAATATACATTTATTTCACCAATTTTAAAACCTAATAAAGATCCAACTAGATGTTCTTCATATCGACCCATCTCATTACTTAATGTTGATTATAAAATGTTTGAGTATTTTTGCTGATAGATTGAAGACAATTATCCCCGGCATTATAGACATAGATCAGACGGGCTTTATTGTAAATAGAAATACTTTTGATAATATAAGAAGAACTTTAACATTAATTGATTTTGCAAATAGGAAAAGAAAGATTTAACACTTATTAGTCTTGATATAGGTTCAGCATTTGATTCAGTAAGTTGGGACTATCTGTTTACCTTACTGAAGTGCACAAATTTCTCTGATGCATTTGTAAATTTAATTGAGCATTTATACAAAGGAACGCTGGCTTATATTAAGGTAGGAACATATGTTTCACAAAAATACCCATTCTTAAAGGTACAAAGCAAGGATGTCCACTTTCTCCACTATTATTCACTTTAGTAATGGAGCCTTGGGCTAATTTGATTAGAAACAGTACTGACATAGAGGGTTTTGAAATAGAAGAAAATATAACATCAAAAATTCAACTTTTTGCAGATGATGTTCTAATTACATCAGCAGGATCTAATTCTTCTATGCAGTCTTTATTTGATAAAATGATGAATTTTAAAAGTATTTCTGGTTTAATATTCAATGAAGAAAAGACTAAAATACTACCTATATATACACGAAAAATACTCTCATTAGTGATTTTACTAAATATGTACCCAACTCAGGTCAGATAACTTATTTAGGTATAATACTATCTAAAGATATTAAATCTATTATATATAATAACTATAATACCTGTTTTCTTAATATACAAAATCTTTTTAATCCCTGGAATAATATGTTTTTTACTATGGAGGAGAGACTTACAATTATTAAAATGATAATATTCCCCAAGATTTTATACTTAATACAATCAATAATACTTTCACCTACAAAAATAACTATCAAGAAACTGAATACACTAATGTTAAATTTCTTATGGGCACCTAATAGACCTAGGATTGCATTAAAGAAACATACTAATAGCTGGTCTCAAGGGGTATTTCTTTTCCAGACTTTAATTTATATATTATCTCTTCTATTATAAAAGTTATTACTTTATTAATAGATCGGTCATATGTCGCAAAATGGAAAGATTATTGGGAGCTAATTAGTATGCACTTCATGAAAATCTCCTTAACACATAAAAATATGATTATAAATAACTCCATGTTGTGGTTGCTAAAGGAATTTTGTACTTCACCTATTACACCTAAACATATGGTCTGTTACCCATTAAATATTATTATTAGTTATCGTAACTTTATATTCATGCACCCTAAGTATAGGGAATGGAATTTTATTGTATTCCTATAATTTATACTCAGGGTATGCTTATGTCATCTACTTCTGAAGGAGCTCATTTAGCTATAGATAATAATCTAAAGTACTGGTATCATCTGATATCTGATAATAAAGTTAAAAATCTAGATTTCTTAAAACAAGAATTTGATCTAAGAGAAACTTGCTGGTTAGAGGTTCAGATCTTTAGACAACATCTCATTGATAGAATAGCTCTAATGTCTATAACAGTTAAAGAATCTATTCCAAAACTGATTGATTACTTGATAATAAATTTACAGCATAAAGTTTCTGATAAATGTAAACTTTCATATATACATAAAATTATCAGACAAGAAACTTTTTACAATGTAGATTCATACTGGAATTATTTCACCTCTATTAATGGGGACCCACCAACTCAACAAGATAAAATATTGTCTGGAGACTTTATACATGGAAATTTTTACATAGATCTTTTTATACACCTTTGATGATGAATAAAATTAATAATAAAGATAATCTATGTAAGAGATGTAATGTAGAAATTAATGCTGACTGGGCTCATATGTTTTATGACTGTATGAAGTTGAAAGAATACTGGAAGTCAATTAATGAATTTTTGCAGGCTCTTTTTACAGATAATTTCATTATTTCTAAGTCTCTTATATTATTCAACACACCTGTACCTCAATGTGTTAAAAGATTAAGCTTCCCTTGTTATGGTCTATCCTAGCAGTGGCTAGGAAAATAATAACTAGAAATTGGATTTCAGATACACCTCCTTCGTTCAATGAATTTAAAAATGTTATGAATATAATGTGTCATATGGAAATAAGCACAATTAGAATGAGAACAACTAGAAAAACATCACATTTTATTGTATGGGATAATTTACAAAATTTGTTAAAAAAATTCTAATTTCAATAGCACAGTATTTTAGTTTAATTAATTGATCTGATTGTAGTGGATGTCTTTGTAAATACTTCAGTTGTTTTGTTGAATATTATAATAATACCTATTTTTAATTATTTGTATAAAATTGTTATGATATTTCTCTTATATGTTAAAACAATAAATTTGTTTTTTAAAAAAAAAAAAAAAAAGAGCAAAGGCTTTTGTTTCAAAAACGAAATATTCAGATAAAAATATAACAGACATTTACAATCAGGTTCGCCCGCATTGCGGGGCTGCAAATGTGATATTGCATTCCTTTTGAAGGATGAGCTCATTGGTAATTTAAAGTACAAGTATCACAACATTGTATTGAAAAGCTTATTGGGAAATCTGGCCAATCGAAGTTGTGAATTTTTCAAGATGGCCGATTATTGACTAACCAATTGCTGGTCTATAGATACCAAAAGAGCAAATCAGTGGTGTAGCCAATCATAGTTTGGGATTAAGTAGCATGGCCAATAAACATAGAGATCCAAAATAAGATCAGTTTAGTTTACGCTGCCGTTAGGTGTGGTGACTATATAGAAAATATGAAACAAACATCTGGATGATAAATACATCTGAATAATGAGAGATGGGTCTAACCACATGTCAAACATACATTAAAATTGACCTTGGGTAGAAAACTACGATACTGCTTGAACCATTTAGATGAATACTGTATGACTATCCATTTATACCAGAACACAAAAATAATTACAAATAACGGAAAAAAGGTTCTGTTGGAAGACAACATAACATAATATTCATATCATATCTTGGATCACTTAATGTGAAGGTCATGAGCACCAATCTGATGGTAATCAAATGATAAAACTTGTAAATACTTAGTGGGCTGAGCCATTTATAAATTGACTGTTATAAATTCAATCTTTAAAATAGTACAGTAATTTTGTTAAAATCGTCTGCCTGTTTTCCCGGCAGCAGACTAATAACGATGTTTAAGTAATAACACCTGGGTTGAACCTGCACATTTGCATGACAGCAGGTATGGGGCGATGAAAAAAGCAAAACAGAAGGTGCTTGAAAACATATCCACCCGCATGCAAGGCAGCAGACCATGGTGACATAACATCTGAAGGCTTCTTTGCCTGCTTGAAAAAAACAGTTAAAGCCATTTGTAAGAATATAACCAATATTAGCGAAGTTGATCCACCTGCATATGCAGCTATGGAAAAACAAAATAAAACCCACCTTTCCAGAATATTTGACTCATTAGAAAGGTATGATACTGAAATTAGCTACAGGATAATGGCTTTAGCCAATGAAAAATTAGATGTACATCTAAGTGGCCAATCAATGACTAGCCTAAAACTATCTCAATATGAAAGAAATGGTCATATAAAAATATGACAAGCATTTACATTTAAAATTGCCCTGATTACACAGCTAGAAACATGTAAGATATAGCATTTCTTTTGAAAAGATTAGCTCATTGATAGTTAAGGTATAGATATCACAACATTGTGTTAAAAAACCTATTGTGATGTCCAGCCAGTGGAGGTTATGGATACTTCTTCGTGGCCAATCACTGACTAACCAATTGATGGTCAAAAGAATACCAAGCAGACAAATCAGTGTATATCAAATTAAGTAATTGTTTATGCATGCATTTCTTGTAACCAGTCATAGTCTACGGTTAAGTGACCTAGCCAATAACATAAAGGTCCAAATGAGGTGAATTTGGTTTATGCTGCCGTTGGGTGCAATGAGTTATCTAGACAAAATGAAAATATAGAACTAACAACTAGATGGTAAAAAAACAAATCTCTGAATGATAAAAATCATTCTAAACACATATCTAATATAACGCATTAAGGTTACCCTTGGAATAGAGAACTACAATATTGCTTGTGCCATTGGACTAAATACTGCATTACTGTCCATTTGTACTGGGAGACAGAAAAATATATCAAATTGTTGAAAAGTTCTAATCCATGAAGTCACTATATTAGGTATTCGTACTGTCTGTTTAAAATTAAAAAGGAACCTATAGCTACGGATAAATTGCAAGTCCAGCAGATAGTCGCTGAAGAATGACTGTAGTTCTTGGTTGTAAAGCCATAATATATTGTGCTGCAGCTGTTAAATCTGTTCCATGAATTACTTAATGAAAATTTTTAATTTATGTACGAGCTGCTTCTATGCTGTGCTGGAATTTGCTGGACTGGACTTGGTCTTCTTAAGACACAAAGTCTTGCTGCTGTTTACTGCTGAAATCAAAGTCTAATTATCACAGTCTGTTAACCACAGAAACTTGCAGAATATACACTGATGCAGCATCTGACTTTGAGCAGTAACCAATAAATAGCTTTTTATAAACAAACCACGCGTACTCTTCTGTTAGTTTGTAGCATATATTTACAGTTTTTCTTCACAAACAGTATAGATGATGACTTTCCTTTCTCCATACAATACCTCGAAACAAGTGTGTTTCTACCAAAATGCCTCTAACATATCTGAATTAATACAGTTATGTACAGTTCTAGTCACGCACATAGATTTTGTTTTTTCCTCTTGGTAGACTTTTCTATAGTCCTTTTGTGATTTACTTGTAAGCACTTTTGCTGATATGAGGATGCCATTTACAGAAATCTGAAAGGAAACATCTGTACAAGCTGTTCTGCTGCTGTTCCTGTCTGTTAATGGATATTTGTAAACTGTTCTGCAAACACGAGAAAAGCATATAATACTTGCTTTCCTAAATTGCTTTTCTAGGCTTTTTTCTGATGATTCTATAAAAAGACATGTCCGTTTATCTATGAGCAATTACGTCAAGCTTTTCTTAATACTGTGACAAAGCGTATCTTGAGGAAAACACTACAAAAACATGTCCATTGTCAGAAGTCTGAAAGGAAACAAACCGCTCAGGAAATATGTTGTGTTGATTAATAGATCTTTGTTTTTTTTTCACTTATTTCAGCCAGAGCTATGTCATACAATAAGAATACCATTTTAAATTGCTAAGCTATATTCCTACATTAAAGCAAACTTTTTATTTTATTCTTTATCTTTCATAGATTTGTAGCAGAATTAATTTCAACCTTATATTCACAAATTCTTAACACTTAATAGGTTTTTGGGGTTAATGTATGTTTGACTTGTGGTTAGACCAGTCTCTCATTATTCAGATGTTTTTATCATTCATATGTTTGCTTCATATTTTCATTTTTTTCTATATAATCACCACACCTAACGGCAGCATAAACTAAACTCATCTTATTTTGGATCTCTGTTTATTGGCCATGTTACTTAATCCCCAACTATGACTGACTACACCACTGATTTGCTGTATTTGTAGACCAACAATTGGTTAGTCAGTGATTGGCCATCTTGAAATATTCACAACTTCCAATGGCCAGATTTCCCAATAAGCTATTCAATACAATGTTGTGATATTTATATTTTAATTACCAATGAGCTCATTCTTCAAAAGGAATGTTATATCTCATATGTTTGCAGCAGCTCAGTGCGGGCGAACCTGATTGTAAATGTTTTATGTTTTATATTTTTATCTGACTATTTCGTTTTTGAAACAAAAGCCTTTGATAAATGATTGACTACTTAGAAGCATATTTATTTTTCATTGGCTTACGCCATTGTTTTGTATTTTACCCCAGTATTATACTCTGTTAACAACAGATCAATTATTTCCAAAGGTTTATTTTCTTCTGTCGTTCTGCAGCTGCATAATGCAGGCGCTTTATTTGCAAATAATGAATGTATTTTTGTAATTGGTTTTCCTAATGGGCAAAGAAGCTTTCGTTTGCCTTGTCATCTTGGCACGCAGTTTCGCATACGAGTTGTAATGTTTGTAAGCACCACCCGCTCCAGTTTGGTTATGCTTTTTACTTTCACGTACCTGCTGCCATGTATACGGGCAGGTATAATTTAAGGTGTTTGTATTGCTTAAAATAAAGCCTGCAGCCATGAAAACCGGCAGATGTTATTAACAACACCACTTGTATTTTCACCATTTCAAATACCGAACCTGTAACATAGTCAACTTATAAACGGATTAGCTTATTAAGTACAAGTTTGATAACCACCAGCTAGGCGCCCATG
Organism: Protopterus annectens; assembly: GCF_019279795.1. Taxonomy (NCBI): domain Eukaryota; kingdom Metazoa; phylum Chordata; order Ceratodontiformes; family Protopteridae; genus Protopterus; species Protopterus annectens. Next base: position 535,169,072 of record NC_056727.1, on the reverse strand, counting down.
ATTTCCATAACAAGAGATCCAAGGTATGATATGAAGCCTATGTTATGCTGTCTTCTAACATTAATTTTTGTATTGTTCTTTATTCCATTTGTCATTTTGTGATTCAGTTAGATCTATTTTAATAAGTCTTTAGTGATTGGCTGATTTTTTTTGTAACTCTGTGATTGGACATTTACTCCAAGCAATATCTGAATTTCTTTCTATTCTTCTGTTATTGGTTGTTATAATCTGCTCACTTCTAGCGTTATGATTGTTTGCTTATTTTTATTTTAACCAACAGGAACCTTTGCTTATCTAGATGTGATGAAGGCGAGTTCCGCCAAAAGCGCTCATTGTTCTTAGGCCTGTTTTGTTGTTTTTATTGTTCAAGTTTTACAGTTAAAGTTTTCATTACATTGTGGTTTCACAGTTTGTTTAACCTATATCTTCTGTGGTGACGTATTCAGGATTTTCTTTGAACTTTGGATTACCCTGACCTGAATCGCCTTTAGCGCGAGTTGGATTATTTCTTCACAAGATACCCAAGAGAGTCGTCTTCTTATCCAAGGAGGCCTCCTTCCTCAACTCCGGTGGTTTCCCTGGCCAGCCCTGCTCCGATATTGTCTGATCAGAGTGGGTTTTGTATCCAGGAAGTTGACGTTTGATCCATGGGTTGGGTTGGGTTTGACACTGACATTGTCTGATACATCCCTTCCCTTTGGTGCTGCTAATCTCGACAGCTCAGGTCCAGTCTTCTCTGGAGGGTGTGGATCCATGGTTGTTCTCGACCTGTTGTCCTCAGCTGCCTCAGTTCCGAAGAGGGAAGGAAAGATTTCCCCGGGTCTGTCAACCTTCCAGATGGTGGAAAGGGCCTTCTCTTTGCACAGATTTCTGTCCTCTTGCATCTCTGATCCTACCCATCACCCATCATCTGATCTGAGCACTGACCCCATCATTCCTGCTCCCCTAGGTCAGCCTACCCTGGGGAACCTCCGTATTCATTCCCCAGAGAATTTTCCCCATTCTTCTGACTCTCCCCCATTCTTCTGACTCTCCCCCAAACACCCCATGGAGCAGGTACCCAGGAAGAACCGTGCAAGAAGAGGCACATAGACTTCTCGATTGAGTCTCTCACTGAAGATGACATCGATGAGGGAAAAGGATCCCCTCTATCGCCACCTGATGACATCTCCTTTGGAGATATCCTGAAAGCCCTTAAACCGAAGGGTGGCTGGTCTTCCCAGCCTCATTATTCTGAGGAGTCTGTTTCTGGAGGCTTTCGAGGTGGGTCTATCTATGTCTTGGGTGACCCAACCCCCCAGCAGATGAACTTTATTGACCTAGTCTCCCGACAGGCTCGGAAGGAACCGAACACTGTCTTGCCCATCCTCAAATGCCCGGCTAAATTTCTAGTTCTCCCACCAGACAGAACCCATTGGAGTAAAGGTGTCCCTGTTGATGTCATAGTTGTGGCAGCAGCCACTAAAAAGGAGCTCTCAGAGCAGAACTCCTCTGTCTGTCCACTGAACAGGGAGTCGAGCAATGGACAGATTTGGAAAGTGCATCTACGCTTCAGCCATGTTTGCACTGAGGGAGTTAAATTATCTGCCACATTTTACCCTCTTAGAGAGATTTGCTAAAGGAGCTTTCAAACTCTCACTGATTCCATGTCTGCGGAGAATCTCAAGAAGGCTTCTTTACAACTAGCTACTCTTTCGTCCATTGCCAGTTCCTCGATGAGGCTGACCTCCCATACAGCGAAGGATGCTTCACAAGCAGCTTTTTCAGGCATAGCCATTAGGAGATGTGCATGGATGAGGCTATGCAACTTTGCAGAACTGTTAGATATCTTTTGTTAATGCTCCTTTCATGGCTCTTCCTTGTTCGAGCCATCAGTGAAAGGTGCGCTTACCCACAATGAGCAGGAAAAGACCGTCTGAATCAAGTTTTCTACCCCTCGGTGGACATTCTCTAGAAACCAGCAAGGTGGAAAGAATGTGATTCCGGAAATCTCGGGGAACTTTTCAAGACCCGAGGGGGACGCTTCCTCCAGAGGCAGAGAAGGAGGAGGTCTCAATGGCAGATGTCACCCCAGAGGCAGAGGGGGTCTGCAGAACCAGGGCATCAAAGACTCTTCCTCTGATTGGCCCTGTCAGCATGCCTGAAACTCTGCCCAGCTACCCTTCTCTGGAGGGAGTCAGTGGTCATGTTTGCTTGCACCTGGACATATCTTTCGAACAGTGCATAGGTGCTAAGTATAATATTCCAGAGGATGTTCTTCGTGTTTCACTGTTGCAGTCATTTCATTTGGGTAATCTGCTGGCAGGACTGAATTCCAAAGTCTTGGGTCCTGTGTCGGTTGCTGTCTTCTCTTCCATGACGTCAGGTCGTCTGGTATAAAATAAGCAGCCAACGCCATTTTCTTTAGTCTTTCTTGCCACGCGGTGCCCGAAGCAGAAGCATTTTGCAAGTGCCGGTTGGCCGACTACTGAAATATTCGAGTTTGAGTTTTAGTACCGAAGTTTTCACTGAAGCCAAGTACCCCATTGGGGAAACTTTTTTCTTGCTTTTTACCAATGTCAGGAAAAAGTTAATAATTGTATTACTTGTGGGAAGCAAATACCTCATAAGGATTTCCGTTTATACTGTATTCCTTGCCTAGGCCCTGATCACAACATGCCTGGCTGTCGGTTTTGTGCTAGATTTAACCAACGCACTATTAAGCGTCGGTATATTTTTGCATCACAGTATTTTGGAAACAGATTTAACTACCTAGAAATGTCGTCTGATAGCAATCCAACTACCGGAGTACATAAAAAACGCAAAGAAAAGGACAGAGAAAGGCAGTCGAGATCCAAAACCGACGACAAATCTAAGCCAGTCGCCGGTTCGCTGTTACTCAGTGGGGCGCTTTCGCAGCCCCTAATGCCCGCTACCTTCAAGTCGCAGGCCTCTACCGACACCCATGTGGAGTCAGTCATGCCGCAAGATACTTTAGGTATTGGACCGATAGATGTATCTCCTTCGGATGGGTCCGGAGCCGCTGAGTAGGCACCAGCTTCTGAGGGTGTATTCAGACCTCAACATTTATATATCAAACCGACAGCTGCAAAACCAAGGACAAAGGCAACTTCTAAAACTAAAAAAACGATGCATGAGCCACGTGCACAGGCCTCTATGCCTAAAAAACAGATGATCAAAATGGCTGAAGACCTTATTACCTTTATCAGGGGTACCCATCCCCCTCCAGATAAGAGGCGTAGGCAAGACACTGTTTATGAATCTTCAGATCAAGTTTCTATTTCTTCTGATCAGGAATTATCTATACCTCCCTATGAGGATTCTGATGCTGAGGAGTCCATTCCATCTGCATCTCCTCCAGAGGATTATTAATTTGGAGAAACCTTGCATACTTTGAGGGAGCATTTTCACTGGGAGAGTCAAGACTTCTGAGAATCAAAAAAGAGGCTCAGGGATTTCCTTCTCCCTCAGCACAAGCCTTTAGCCATTCCCCCTGTTTTAGACATTGTGGATGATTTGTTTTCGTAGTCAAGCTTGACCCTTGATTCCTTACCTCCGGCTCCTAGTAAGCCTGACTGATATTACAGGGTCCCTGACTCTCATACATTTTTATTCAGAAGCCCTGCTGCTGATCCTAAAACTATTTCACAGGGTCCAAAGAGAGTTAAAGCCTCAACAGCAAAAAATCCTACCCCCTCTGACAGAGACTCAAGGACACTACACAGATGGGGAAAAAAGGATGTTCATCGTGTTACCCTGCTGCAGTCATCACACTTGGGTTATCCTGCCGTCAGGCGGTCCAGCAGTCGGCCTGAGTTCCAAAGTCTTGGTCTGGCGTCGGTTGCTGTCGCTTCTTCCCTGACGTCTTTGCGCCAGGGGTATATAAGAGGCATCCAGCGCCATTTTCTCCCGTCTTTCTTGCCGCGCGGTGCCCGAAGCAGGAGCAGTTCGCAAGTGCCGGTTGGCCGACACCTGAGATTTTCAAATCGAATTTCAGTCCCAAGTCTTCAGTAAAGCTAAGTACCCCATTGGGGAACCTTTTCTTACCTCAGTCCGATGTCAGAAAAAGTTAACAATTGCATTTCTTGTGGGAAGCAAATACCTCATAAGGACTTCCACTCTTATTGTATTCCTTGCCTAGGCCCAGACCATGACGTCACAGGTTGTCGGTTTTGTGCTAGGTTTAATAAACGAATTATCAAATGCCGTTTTGACTTCGCACGACATTACTTTGGTAGGAAATTTAATTGTATCATGCCGTCAGAGCAGCCGACAACCGGCATGCATAAAAAACGCAAGGATAAGGACAGACAGCCTAGGAACAAACCAGACTCCGAGGCCTCTGCTGGGCCTGTCGCTGGTTCTCCGGTTTTCAGTGAGGCGCCTACGCAGCCCCTGACTACCGCAGAATTGGAACCCCAGACAGCTGCGGATTCTCAAGCGGAGTGTACTAGGCCGTCGCAGCCATCTTCATTAGGCCCTTCCGACACCGGAGCAGAAGGAGATCCCGGTGCAGTAGAAACACCTTTGGTTGCTGAAGGTGTCTTCAGACCGACTACACTCACCATTAAATCTTATGCTAAGCTTAAAACTCCATTAAAACCAAAAAAGATTGTACATCAGTCTACAGTTCAAGGCCCCATGCATAAGAAACAGATGCTTAAGATGGCTGAAGATTTGATTACCCTAATCAGGGGTTCCCATCCCCCTCCAGATAAAAGACCAAGACAAGAGGAGGATTATGCTTCCTCTGACCAGGTTTCATTTTCCTCAGATTCTTCTGAGGAACAGGATTACACTTTTCCCCCTTATGAAGACTCTGATGCTGAAGACTCTATTCCCTCAGCATCTCCCCCTGAAGACTACTCCTTTGGGGAAACTTTACATACCATGAGGGAACATTTCCACTGCGAAGGCCAGGACTACTCTGTTTCTAAGAAAAGGCTCTGAGAGTTCCTTTTACTACCCCAGCACAGACCAATTGCTATCCCTCCAGGTTTAGACATTGTGGATGATGTTTACTTGGAGTCTAGTCTAAATCCAGACTCTCTACCTCCTGCTCCAGTCAAACCAGAGAGATACTACAGAGTACCTGACTTGCACAAATTCCTTTATAAAAGCCCAGTGGCTGACCCAGAAACAATTTCCCAGGGTCCCAAAGGGGCTAAAGCTTCTTTTGCTAAAAATCCTGTGCCCTCTGAAAGGGATTCCAGAGCACTAGATAGATGGGGGAAAAAAGATATACACCTCAGCTACTCTGGCTATGAGAGCATTAAATTGTCAGTTTCACATGATGAAATATCAGCAATTCCTAATGTCTCAATTAAAACAAAAAATGAGCACACTTTCTGAACAGTCTAAATTCAAGGAAATGCAGGATCTGTTGCACGCGGCTGAACAGGTGGGCAAACGTACTTTACAATGTGGATTTGATTCATTGGAAGCTTCCTGTAGAGCAGCTGTTACTGGGTCTGTTATACGTAGACATGCTTGGTTAAAAGAACAAACCCTACCTGATCATGTTAAAGCAAAATTATTGGATGCACCTTTACAGCAGGATGTATTATTCGGTGTCAAAGCAGAAGAGGTTTTAAAGAAAATGGAGGATAAGGCAAAGTCTGTGCAGACGGTCGAGGATTTTTTTTACAGGTACAACCCCCTCGTTTCAGCAGAAATTTGCCAACAAAAAATTGGTCCTTTCCAGCTTCTGACAGATCACAGAGGGGCAAATACAGACGCCCAAGGGGCAGAGGTCAGTCACAAGGCCCTTACAAACCTCGCCAATGGGGTCCTGCTACCCAGGAAGGAGGAGAAGACAGGCCCCAAGCTAGCAGAAGACAAACACAATGACTCAATCCTCAAACTACCAAGCAAATCTCTCTTGGCAGCTCCCTTGGGAGGAAAATTAGCACTTTTTGCGGACAACTGGCACATCATCACAAAAGACAAATGGGTCCTAAACATTGTTTCACAAGGATACAGATTCCACTTTCATACCTTGCCAAGGATAAAAGGAATGCCAAACCTACCACCAAATCAATGGGCAGAGGCACAAAAACAAATTACAGCTCTCATGGACATGAGAGCCATTCAGCAGGTACCTACACAGGAGCAAGGACAAGAATTTTACTCAAGACTCTTTCTAGTCCCAAGAAAAGACAAAGCATGGAGACCCATTCTGGATCTTTCAATTCTGAACACCTATCTAAAAGTACCAAAATTCAAGATGCTAACACTACAGCAGCTTCTTCCTATGCTGGGCAAGAATGCTTGGCTAGTAACGTTGGACCTCAAGGAGGCATACCTGCATGTCCCTATCAGACAAAATTGCGGAAGATACCTCCACTTCATTGCAGGTTCAACCCATTATCAATTCTCTGCACTGCCCTTTGGCTTATCTACTGCACCCAGGGTCTTCACAAAATGCCTGGCACCAGTAATTACATACTGCAGACAAAGAGGAATTCAAATATACCCATACCTGGACGACTGCCTTATTCAAGCAGAAAGCAAGGACATTCTTTTAAAGCATGTGGCATTTGTCAAACACCTTCTAAGTTGCCAGGGTACACAGTAAACGAAAAGAAATCAAAACTAGTGCCCTCACAAAACATAATATTCCTGGGTGCCAGCTTGAATACAACGGCCCAGATGGCTTTTCTCACGCCAGACAAGCAACAACAGCTGACTCAATACTTCAAAATAATGGCAACAAAGACCCAACTCCCTTCAAGAAAAAGTCTGCAGGCCTTGGGATTCATAGCATCTTGCATTCTACTAATACCATTTGCAAAACTGCATATGAAGAAATTACAATGGTACCTGAAAAGCGTATGGACTCAGCACAGCCACAGCTTGGAAATGATACCACTCATTCCCTGCCTTCAACAGGAGTTTCTATGGTGGGCACAGGCATGTCACCTCAACAAGGTCAGCCTTTCACCTTACCCACAGCCAGGCAAACTATGACAACAGATGCATTGGACTATGCCTGGGGAGCGCACATGGCAGGACAGTGCATTCAGGTCAAATGGACTACAGATCAAAGACATCTGCATATCAATTAGAAAGAAATGCTAGCAGTACAGAATGCCCTAACAGCTTTCAAGGACCTCTTACACCCAGGACAACTAATAATAAAGACTGACAATGCCACAGTAATGTGGTACATAAGCAAGGTGGTACACGTTCCTACCCTCTATGCAGGCGAGCAATGACCTTGTGGAACACAGCACTGTCTTACCAAGTTCAATTACAGGCACAATTCCTGCCAGGAAAGAGAAACACATTGGCAGACGACCTAAGCAGAAACATCATGGATCCCCACGAGTGGAAACTAGATCCACAAGTATTTGTAATGATAACTCCAAAATGGGGACGCCCAGACATAGATCTGTTTGCCAACCCCCAAAACTACCAACTTCAAAAATTTTGCACAAGGACATTCCATCCACAAGCTTGGAAAGTGGACGCCCTCTCATTCAGTTGGAAAACATTAACAGTGTATGCCTTTCCTCCACTGCCTCTTCTAGCAAAGGTACTGCTGAAAGTCAGATTAGAGGCCACAAATGATACTCATTGCACCAGACTGGCCACGCCAGCACTGGTATTCAATTCTAAGGAACATTTTAAACCTGGCTGCATGGCAAATTAACCTAAACAACCAGCCAACACCTCTATCCAAAGTTGTTATGGATGTCATTCTGGAGGCCAGGAGGCCCAGCACCAGGAAAACCTATTTAGACAAATGGAAAAGATTTTGCGCTGGAACCAGGCTAAAGGCAAAAATCCCCTTGATCCAAACATTCCTCAGATTCTACAATATTTAACTGAGATGTTGCACAAAGGACTATCCTTTTTATCTGTTAAGATCCATGCCTCAGCAATTTCAGCTCATTGCAACACGGATCCTCCTTTATTTTCACATCCACTCCTAAAACAGTACCTCAGAGGGGCTAAGAACATAAGACCGCCCAGGAGAGCACCAACACCTACTTGGGATCTCAACTTTGTTCTGGAAAAGCTTACACTGCCGCCCTTTGAACCAGCTTTTTCAGCTGATTTAAAATTTCTTTCATGGAAAACTGCCCTGCTACTAGCAATAACTTCAGCTAGAAGAGTCTCAGAGCTACAGGCACTAATGGCAGTGGAGCCTTTCCTCATTTTTCATCACGCATCATGGGAAACTGGTACCTGCTAGCATTAAGGCCCCACTCCACCAGGGCTACAGCTACATCAGCAGCCTTTCTCAGGGGGGTGCCAACCAAGGATATTCTGGAAGCTGCAACTTGGAGTTCAGTGCACACCTTCACCAAACACCATCACTTACCTCTATATTCTAAGACTAGAGCTGGTTTTGCCACTGCAGTTTTGCAGGGCCTACTAGCTTCTAATCCTGTTTAACTCCACCACCCATCCTTAGCTTTGGGATTCAACCCAAGTGTGATGACTGCAGCAGGGTAACACGATGAACATAGTACAGTTTTGTACCTACCATAAATGTAGATGTTAGTGTTCACCCTGCTGCCGTCCAGGTTACCCTCCCTCCATCCCCTCTGAACTAGCTGGACTTATCTATACCATTCTATCCTATACTACCTCTGTGGTGTATTTGCTTATGCCTGAAGGTATTGTTTTATTTTTATATGTATTTTTTTATATAGCTATGTGTATATATATATATATATATATATATATATATATATATATATATATATATATATATATATATATATATATATATATATATATATATATATATATATATATATATATATAGATACACACACACATATATATATATATATATATATATATACATATATATATATATATATATATATATATATATATATATATATATATATATATATATATATATATATATATATATATATATATATATATATATACATACATATATATAGCCTACCTATTGGGGGCACCTGACATCTGAGGCAAGAAAAACTGAAGAAAATGGCATTGGCTGCCTCTTGTATACCCCTGGCGTACTGACGTCAGGGAAGAAGCGACAGCAACCGACGCTGGACCAAGACTTTGGAACTCAGGCTGACTGCGGGACCGCCTGACGGCAGGATAACCCAAGTGTGATGACTGCAGCAGGATGAACACTCGGAACATCTACATTTATGGTAGGTACAAAACTGTACTTTTATACATCTGCAACCTTGGCAGTCAGGGCCTTAAACTGTCAATTTCATATGCTTAAGTACCAACAACATGTTATGGGATTGCTGAAACAGAAAATGATGTTGGTTTCAGAATGTGCAGAAAATAAAGATTTGCTGAAATTATTGCATGCAGCTGAACAGTTTCCGCGGTGGTACGGCGGTAGCGTTGTTACCTCCCAGCAAGAGGTTCTCCCGTTTGATGCTTGGCTTGGGAGTGCCTTCTGTGTGGAGTCTGCATGTCCTCCCCGCGGTTGGGTAGCGTTCAAAAGACATGTGTGTGTAAATGGGCATTCCTTCATTGAAGGTTGGGTGTCGAGCTGGTACCTCGGCGTTTCGTAAAAATCTACTGCCAATCATTAGTGGACCGGAGTTCCGCTGTGGCGACCCCTTACCGAGAAAAAGCCGAAAGACCAACAATTGCATGCAGCTGAACAAGTTGGAAAGCATACTTTGCAGTGTGATTTTGTTTCATTAGAGGCCTCCTGCAGGGCCACAGTTACTGGATCTGTGATTAGGAGGCATGCCTGGTTAAAGGAACAAAATTTGCCTGATCATGTTAAAGCTAAATTGATAAAAGATGCACCTTTACAGCATGATTCTCTGTTTGGTATTAAGTCAGAAGAGGTTTTAAAGAAAATGGAAGACGAAGCTAAGTCTATGCAAACTGTTAAAGACTTCTTACAAGTGCAACCACTAAGATTCAGTAGACACTGGCCTACAAAAAATTGGTCTTTTCCTGTGTCAGACAGAGCTCAATGGGGCAAATCCAGACGCTCAAAGGGTTCCATATACCAAACTCAATATTCATACAGATCAAAGCAATGGGGCACATCTACCTCCAAATCAGGTGGAGATAAAGCACAAACCTACAGAAAACAGTCCCAATGACTTCCCTCTGCCTACACTAAGCGCTTATCTTTTGACAGCACCCTTAGGGGGGAAACTAGCACTTTTTGCTCAAAATTGGCAGTTAATAACCCAGGACAAGTGGGTACTAAACATAGTATCACAGGGATACAGATTCCATTTCCACACACTGCCAATGGCAAACGGTTGGCCAGATCTGCCCAAAAATCAACGGGCAGAGGCATAGAAACAGGTTACGTCCCTCATGACTATGGGGGCCATTCAACCAGTACTAGAACAGGAAAAAGGACAAGGTTTTTACTCTACTGTTCTTGGTACCCAGAAAGGACAAGGCCTGGCGGCCGATACTGGATTTATCAATTTTGAACACATGCCTGGACATTCCAAAATTCAAAATGCTCACTTTGCAGCAGATTCTGCCCATGCTGGGCAAGAATGCTTGGCTGGTGACATTAGACCTAAAAGAGGCATACCTGCATGTCCCAATAAGACAATCGTGCAGAAGATACCTCTGATTTGAGGCTGGCTTAATGCTGGCTTAATGCATTACCAATTCTCTGCACTGCCCTTTGGCTTATCTACTGCGCCCAGGGTCTTTACGAAGTGCCTGGCACCAGTAATTGCTTTTTGCAGACAAAGAAGTATACAAATTTTTCCTTACTTGGACGACTGTCTCATTCAAGCAGAGAACAAGGACACTCTTCCTAGACACCTGGAGTTTGTGAAAAGGCTTCTAACATGCCTAGGGTACACAATAAACGAAAAAAAATCACAACTGGTACCCTCTCAAAAGATAACATTCCTGGGTGCAAGCTTGAATACAACTGCCCAGATGGCTTACCTTACGACAGACAAACAAAGGCAACTGACTATTTTCTTCAAGCTGATGGCAACAAAAACCCAGTCTTCTTCAAGACAAATTCTGCAGGCTCTGGGCTTCATGGCATCCTGCATCCTACTAATTCCACATGCAAGACTGCATATGAGGAAACTTCAGTGGTACCTAAAAAGTTTATGGAGTCTACATTCACACAGTCTGGAAACAGTGATTCCTCTCATTCCCTGCCTGCAACAGGAGTTACTATGGTGGGCAAATGCCTGTCACCAAAACATGGGACGGCCCTTCATTCCCCCCTGCCAGCCAAACCTTAACAACAGACTCATCAGGTTATGCCTGGGGGGCCCACATTGCAGGAAGATGCATTCAGGGCACATGGGCACCAAAACAAATGCATCTACACATCAACCAGAAAGAGATGCTAGCTGTTCAAAATGCCCTAACAGCCTTCAAGGACTTACTTCATCCAGGACAACTACTGATAAAGATGGACAACACCACAGTCATGTGGTATATAAACAAGCAAGGGGGCACACACTCATACCCCCTTTGCAGATTAGCCATGGCACTGTGGGACACAGCTTTGACCTACCAAATACATCTTCAAGCTCAATTACTGCCAGGAAAACAAAACACTCTGGCAGACAATTTAAGCAGAAACCTTATGGATCCTCACGAGTGGAAGCTAAATCCACAAGTCTTCAGTATGATAACAGTGAAATGGGGGAGCCCAGACATAGATCTGTTTGCCTCTCCTCAGAATTGTCAATTGAAAAGATTCAAAGAAAAATAGCCACCAATAAAACACTAAAACCGGAATGTAGCACAGAACACCAAAGGCAAATTAACGTACTTTAATAAGAGCGTTTTCGCCACTGTTAAACAGCAGCTTCCTCAGACAAATAAAAATAAGGCAACAAAGTGCTTTATACCAGTTAAAACACAGCCTAATGACATAATTTCCTCTACAGGTGAGGTTCATGTTCATCATTTAGTTAAACAAACAGCCAGATACAAGAAAAGTAAGTATTTTATCTGGCGTTGTCATCCTAAACAGCTAAAACATAGCTAAACATAACAAGAGCAAAATCCCAATCCTACAAACCCCATTATGCTGCATATACACAACTTTTCTATTGTAGAAAATAAATAAGTAATAAAATAGTTAATAAAATATACTCAAAAAAACCCTGCTAAAAAATATATAGCAACATGGTGTCAGTATACCCACCATGTCCAATGGAATAAAAGTATGTACATAAACAAGCTGGTAAATTGTTTGTCAATCCACAAAAGCCAAGCACCCAAAATACAGTGTATCAGATAACTTGCAATCATAACAGTCAAGGTCTAAGGTAACTTTTATGTTTTAGTATTATCGAAATGTTGCATGCTTCATTTAAGCCTGGTGGAGCAAAGGCATTAAGGAGCAATTGCCATTCCAATTCTTTTATTTCCAATAGTAAAGGTTGGGGTCCTCCTCTTATTCCTAAGGTTACCATATCAATTCCCATGAAGCAAAAGCTGTGCCCAGGATTTTCCATGACATGCTTTGACAAAGCATTATCAAGTTTCTGCTTTTTTATGGCATAACTGTGTTGGTAAACCCTGTCCCGTAGTCTACGGTCAGTTTTACCAACATAGTATGCCTTACAGCAATTGCAAAAGCAATGTACACTACAGACCTCGTCTCACAGGAAATTCTATGTTTGATGAAATATTTTACATCTTTAATGGTAAAAGAGTTCCCTGCCTTTATTAGTCTACATTGGTTGCATATACCACAGGTGAAGGTACCCGTTTGTCTGGATGTTATATTTTGTGTATCCCAAGTTTGCAATAAATCTTTGAGATTTTTGCCCCTTTTATATACAAATAGAGGGTAAGTACCCAAAGCTTCAAGCAAATATGTATTATTTAGAATGAACTGCCAATTTTTTCTAATAATGGAGCGTACTGTACTAACATGATTACCATATGTCAAGATGAACCTGGCCACTTGATCATTAAAATTTTGTAAAGGCTTGTCAACGTTACAGGAAGAAACACCAATTGGTGAAACGTCAGTAAATGAGTCCACCAAATCAAGAATCTGTGGGGTGTTCAAGTTACCTCCCTCAAGAAGGGGTTTATAAAACCCTGAAGTCCTTTTCATGGAGACTTCGTCAATCAGACTATCAATCAAATCACACGGGTATCCCCTATTTAAGAACATGTTCTTGAGTGTAGAACACTCCTCGTCAAAGGCCTTAGGTGTATTACACATATGAGTGGCCCTAACAAGTTGACCCTTAACAATCGATCTGTTTTGTTTCCATGGGTGACTACTAGTAAAATGCAAAAAAGCATTACAATAGGTATGCTTCCTGTAGATGCTAGAGAAGATGCCATTATTTGAAGGATCTTTTGTAAGTTTGACATCTAAGTAATCAATTTCGCTGGAAGAAAATTTATAAGTGAATTTTAAAAAAGTGCAAGACTCATTCATCTCCTCAACCAGCTTAGTTGCAATATCAAGGTCGCCCTGGATAAGAATGAACACGTCATCCAAGAACCGAGTATAAAATTTGTTAACATTTTTAAATGTAAAGTTCTTGAAGAGAACGTTCATTTCCCAGTAGGCGACCACTAAGTTGGCTACACTGCCACCACAGGGTGAGCCCATAGCGATTCCCCTTTTCTGTAGGTAGTAGCAGTTGTTAAAGATGAAAAAGTTTGAGGATAAAATGATGTCCAGCAAAAGGGTGACTACTTCAATTTCATCCTTCGAAGCATTTAATTGAAGTAAAATTAACTCAACCCATTCCAATGCTTCTTGATGTGGTATAGACGTATATAAGTCTACCACATCGATGGTAAGGAAATTATTGGAAGGTGTAAAAGAATTGGAATGGCAATTGCTCCTTAATGCCTTTGCTCCACCAGGCTTAAATGAAGCATGCAACATTTCGATAATACTAAAACATAAAAGTTACCTTAGACCTTGACTGTTATGATTGCAAGTTATCTGATACACTGTATTTTGGGTGCTTGGCTTTTGTGGATTGACAAACAATTTACCAGCTTGTTTATGTACATACTTTTATTCCATTGGACATGGTGGGTATACTGACACCATGTTGCTATATATTTTTTAGCAGGGTTTTTTTGAGTATATTTTATTAACTATTTTATTACTTATTTTCTACAATAGAAAAGTTGTGTATATGCAGCATAATGGGGTTTGTAGGATTGGGATTTTGCTCTTGTTATGTTTAGCTATGTTTTAGCTGTTTAGGATGACAACGCCAGATAAATACTTACTTTTCTTGTATCTGGCTGTTTGTTTAACTAAATGATGAACATGAACCTCACCTGTAGAGGAAATGATGTCATTAGGCTGTGTTTTAACTGGTATAAAGCACTTTGTTGCCTTATTTTTATTTGTCTGAGGAAGCTGCTGTTTAACAGTGGCGAAAACGCTCTTATTAAAGTACGTTAATTTGCCTTTGGTGTTCTGTGCTACATTCCGGTTTTAGTGTTTTATTGGTGGCTATTTTTCTTTGGTGCATTGGTCTGTTTTGTACGGAATGTCTAGCCCTGGAACGCCTAACTTATTTGGGTCTGAGACTCCTGCTTTAAGAGAAGCTGATAAAACTAATGATGTCAATGACTTTGAGAGGTTAATGTCCTTTTTAACCCAGCGGTTGGATTCTATAACCGCTCGCCTTGACAAGATCGAATCCAAACCAGCGCTGAGCGTAGGTTCCCGTACAGGGAACGTATCGACACCTGGTTTAACTTGTTTACTACCTCCAGGACAACCCCAGAGGATGCCTACACTTAATGGGGTAAACTCGGCGGATGAGGTTACCGTTGCACTTAGCGCTCCTCTACTTTTAAATCAACCTGAACATATTCGGTTGGGGCAAACAGCTGGCTCCGTTCTTGGTCCTAATGGTACGGGACCAACCAATAATACCGGGCTTGTGGATAATAGGTACAACTCTTCTGGGCTTATTGGTGTGCCTACTTTTTGTGAATGGGTGGAAAACACCGAGGCGTTCGCTTTTGGGATGCCTAACCATTCCGGCTCGTCGGCTTCAGGACTTGAATCTACAGGTAATAATACCGAAAGCTTATCAAGCAATTTAAAACTACTTGACTCAAAAATGTTAAAGATAAAAAAACTACAGCTTGAAGTATCATACTTCAAGCAATGTATTAATGAAAACGTTGTGCCAAAGGGGTTGAGAAGTTCGTTCACCCCTACTAGACTTTTTCAAGACGGGGCCTTTACTGATGCCCTTTCTAACTTGCTTAACAAACAGGGTCTTGAATTGTTGAACCTGATGGTGACTCATTACGGGAAGCATATTGATCTGTTATTAACTGAAACTAATGCCCTTAATGAAAGTATTAAATTGGACATCAATTTCGTTAGGTATAAGTATGACTATGAGAGAATATTTGAAAGTATCGATGCCTTACTGGTTAAATTAAAAGTGAACAAAAACAAGAAACTAATTAGGGATAGGCAAGCCTATGCTAATGACGCAGCCTACCCTAATTTGTTCAAAAAAGAAAAAGGGACTTCTAATTTTTCTGAACATTCGGAAACTGGAAATTATGAATCCGGTATAAATCTTCCAAGTACGATTTCCGAACAACAAGAAATAGACCAGGATGATGGGGACGAGGGTTCGTCAGTCCATCAGCCCAGGAGAAGTAATAGGATTAAGGCCAACGTTAACTATAAAGAACAGCGGCCTAACAATCAAAATCAAAATAAATCTTTTTTAGGGCGAAGGAACTATCAGAGGAACAACAACCGGAACAGGCCGAAGTAGAAATTAACTTCGGATCTCCATCTACACACTCTGAAAAACCTAGTATATTAAAAAATAAAAAAGGTGACTTTACTGTTTATAACTTTTCAAGTTTGGAAATTGAACAAGACCTTATTGAACTACTTGCTTATGGTTTAAACTTTGTACCTGATCAGAAAGTATGCTTGTCGAAACTACTGATTGAATTTAAGTGTTTTGTAAGAAACCTTAACCTTAAAGCAATGTTCAAAGGTCTTCCTAACACAGAAAATGCACCTTTTAAATTACTTAGTAGTTTTAATCCGCCCTTGCACCCCATCTTGAATACCTTTGAGTATGTTTGCGAATTAGACTTTAGAGAATTGTTTGGGAACATTCAATGGTTTAACAACTCTAGTAACATTTCATTTGAACAAAGAAAAAGTTTGAATAATCTACGGAATTTACCCATTAGGGTAATGAAACCAGACAAGGGTGGGGGTTTGGTCATTCTTGACAAAGAAGACTATCATGGTAGAATGTTTAAAGTCTTGAACTCCCCTGCCTACGAACCATCTTCTTTAAATGAAACATCAGGGCAATACAATAAAATCAAAGGGTACTTCAGGGATTTGTTTATTGAGGGAAGAATAAACATTGACACCTTTAATTTTATCAACATTTCGTTCCCCAAAATCCCTGTCATGTTTGGGATCCCCAAAATTCATAAAAACTTAGTGGACCCACCTATGCGTGCCCTTGTTGATGGGAGAAGTTCTATCACCCACCCTTGTTCTAAAGTTGTTGACCATATTTTAGGAAAATACCTGAAGTTACTACCACAAATCTGCAAAGATTCCTGGTCTTTCCTTCAAGCTATAAATGAGGTTCCTTACTCACCTTCCAATAATTTCCTTACCATCGATGTGGTAGACTTATATACGTCTATACCACATCAAGAAGCATTGGAATGGGTTGAGTTAATTTTACTTCAATTAAATGCTTCGAAGGATGAAATTGAAGTAGTCACCCTTTTGCTGGACATCATTTTATCCTCAAACTTTTTCATCTTTAACAACTGCTACTACCTACAGAAAAGGGGAATCGCTATGGGCTCACCCTGTGGTGGCAGTGTAGCCAACTTAGTGGTCGCCTACTGGGAAATGAACGTTCTCTTCAAGAACTTTACATTTAAAAATGTTAACAAATTTTATACTCGGTTCTTGGATGACGTGTTCATTCTTATCCAGGGCGACCTTGATATTGCAACTAAGCTGGTTGAGGAGATGAATGAGTCTTGCACTTTTTTAAAATTCACTTATAAATTTTCTTCCAGCGAAATTGATTACTTAGATGTCAAACTTACAAAAGATCCTTCAAATAATGGCATCTTCTCTAGCATCTACAGGAAGCATACCTATTGTAATGCTTTTTTGCATTTTACTAGTAGTCACCCATGGAAACAAAAAAGATTGATTGTTAAGGGTCAACTTGTTAGGGCCACTCGTATGTGTAATACACCTAAGGCCTTTGACGAGGAGTGTTCTACACTCAAGAACATGTTCTTAAATAGGGGATACCCGTGTGATTTGATTGATAGTCTGATTGACGAAGTCTCCATGAAAAGGACTTCAGGGTTTTATAAACCCCTTCTTGAGGGAGGTAACTTGAACACCCCACAGATTCTTGATTTGGTGGACTCATTTACTGACGTTTCACCAATTGGTGTTTCTTCCTGTAACGTTGACAAGCCTTTACAAAATTTTAATGATCAAGTGGCCAGGTTCATCTTGACATATGGTAATCATGTTAGTACAGTACGCTCCATTATTAGAAAAAATTGGCAGTTCATTCTAAATAATACATATTTGCTTGAAGCTTTGGGTACTTACCCTCTATTTGTATATAAAAGGGGCAAAAATCTCAAAGATTTATTGCAAACTTGGGATACACAAAATATAACATCCAGACAAACGGGTACCTTCACCTGTGGTATATGCAACCAATGTAGACTAATAAAGGCAGGGAACTCTTTTACCATTAAAGATGTAAAATATTTCATCAAACATAGAATTTCCTGTGAGACGAGGTCTGTAGTGTACATTGCTTTTTGCAATTGCTGTAAGGCATACTATGTTGGTAAAACTGACCGTAGACTACGGGACAGGGTTTACCAACACAGTTATGCCATAAAAAAGCAGAAACTTGATAATGCTTTGTCAAAGCATGTCATGGAAAATCCTGGGCACAGCTTTTGCTTCATGGGAATTGATATGGTAACCTTAGGAATAAGAGGAGGACCCCAACCTTTACTATTGGAAATAAAAGAATTGGAATGGCAATTGCTCCTTAATGCCTTTGCTCCACCAGGCTTAAATGAAGCATGCAACATTTCGATAATACTAAAACATAAAAGTTACCTTAGACCTTGACTGTTATGATTGCAAGTTATCTGATACACTGTATTTTGGGTGCTTGGCTTTTGTGGATTGACAAACAATTTACCAGCTTGTTTATGTACATACTTTTATTCCATTGGACATGGTGGGTATACTGACACCATGTTGCTATATATTTTTTAGCAGGGTTTTTGAGTATATTTTATTAACTATTTTATTACTTATTTATTTTCTACAATAGAAAAGTTGTGTATATGCAGCATAATGGGGTTTGTAGGATTGGGATTTTGCTCTTGTTATGTTTAGCTATGTTTTAGCTGTTTAGGATGACAACGCCAGATAAAATACTTACTTTTCTTGTATCTGGCTGTTTGTTTAACTAAATGATGAACATGAACCTCACCTGTAGAGGAAATGATGTCATTAGGCTGTGTTTTAACTGGTATAAAGCACTTTGTTGCCTTATTTTTATTTGTCTGAGGAAGCTGCTGTTTAACAGTGGCGAAAACGCTCTTATTAAAGTACGTTAATTTGCCTTTGGTGTTCTGTGCTACATTCCGGTTTTAGTGTTTAATTGAAAAGATTCTGTACAAGGACTTATCACAGACAAGCATGGAAAGTGGACGCCCTATCCTTCAGTTGGAAAAACCTATCCGTTTACGCCTTTCTTCCTCTACCTCTTCTACCCAAGGTCCTCCTAAACGTCAGACAAGAGAAGCCAAAGATGATATTAATTGCCCCGGACTGGCTCTGCCAATACTGGTACCCAATCCTAAGGAACTTGTCTCAATTACCCAGCTTGGACGTTGCCTTAAGTACCACAACTACTGTCCCAGCAAAACTATCAGATCCTGCACAATCAGCTACAGACTCTAAACCTGGCAGCATGGCTAATCATGTAATCATACAAACAACACCTCTCAGTAAAGCTGTGATGGATGTCATTTTGGAAGCCAGAAGGCCTAGTACTAGAAAATCTTATGGTGACAAGTGGAACAGATTCTGTGCTTGGAATCAAGCACAAGGAACTGATACAGCAGAACCAAATATTCCTCAGATATTACAATACTTAATTGAGATGCTTGACAAAGGCCTATCTTTATCATCAATCAAAATCCATGCCTCTGCCATATCGGCTCATTACAACACAGAGCCACCACTCTTTTCTCATCCTTTACTAAAGCAGCATCTTAGAGGAGCCAAAAATTTAAGCCCCCCTAGAAGACACCATTACCTGCATGGGACCTCAGTTATGTGTTGGGAAAGCTCACCCTGCCTCCATTTGAACCAGCTGCTAACGCTGATATAAAGTACTTATCATGGAAGACAGCTCTGCTACTAGCAATTACTTCAGCAAGAAGAGTTTCAGAGCTACAGGCCCTCATGACTGTAGAGCCTTTTATCATATTTTACCAGGACAAGGTGTCTCTCCGAACAAATCCTACTTTTATGCCTAAGGTGGTTTCCATTGTGGCTCTTAACCAAGCAATTCATCTGCCAACTTTTTATCCAAATCCCCAGAAGAAAGGGGAGAGAAGTGTGCATTCCTTGGACGTACACAGGCAGCTAAGATGATTCTTGAGCAGGACTAAAGCTCTTAAGAAAAACTGAGCAGTTACTAGTGTCATGCTGCAGGATCAGAAGGAAAGGCTATTTCAAAGCAGACAATTTCAAAGTGGATAAGCCACTGCATCCGTTTCTGCTACTTAATGGTAAACCGTGCCCAAGGGCATTAGGCCTCATTCCACCAGAGCTGCAGCTATTTCAGCAGCCTTTCTCAGAAGAGTACCAACCAAAGACATTCTAGAGGCTGCTACTTTGAGTTCTGTTCTCACCTTTACAAAGCATTACCATTTACCTCTCTACTCTAAGTCCAGGGCAGGCTTTGCCACTGCAGTGCTGCAGGGCCTTATAGCCACACCTAATGCTGTTTAGCTTCAACCTCCCAACCATAGCTTTGGTATTCTACCCAAATGTAATGACTGCAACAGTGAAACACAAAGAATGTAGTACAGTTGTGTACACGTACCATAAATGTAGATGTTGGAGTGTATTCACTGTTGCAGTCCAGGTTAAAAAATTAATATTTCGGGGTCAAGAAAAACTAAAGAAAATGGCGTCTGCTGCATATTTTATACCAGTGACGACCTGACATCATGGAAGAGAAGACAGCAACTGACGCAGGACCCAAGACTTTGGAATTCTGGCCGACTGAGGGCAACCTGCCAGCAGATTACCCAAATGTAATGACTGCAACAGTGAATACATCCGAACATCTACATTTATGGTAAGTGTACACAACTGTACTTTACTACATTCCCTATTCCTTTCCACCTCTTGTCACAAAGAAGAAACTCCCCAACATTCCACCCAGTCAGAGGGAGTACGCAGCTGCTACAAAAGAGTCATCCAGGAGGTCCCACCCAAACAAATAGGATTCTGAACTTCCAACTCTTTTTAGTGCCAAAGAAAACGGGACCTGAGACCAATTCTGGATCTAAGCATTCTGAATCAGTATGTAAAGAAGTCAAAGTTCTGAATGATTATGCTTCAGTCCATCCTGCCACTTCTGCACCAGGACAGTTGGATGTGCTCTGTATATCTCCAGGATGCGTACCATCACTTCAGAATAGACAGGAGCTCCAGGAGACAACCTACCCTTTTGGTTGGGAACCAATCATTATCAGTTCAGAGCACTATCCTTTCGACTCGCCACAGCCCCCCGGATGTTTACGAAATGCATGGCAGTCGTCGTGGAAGCTCTCCTGAGACTCAAATTATTCCAGGTGTTTTCCCTATCTAGATGCTTGGATCCTCGCCACCGCAACCAAACATAAACTTCTACAAGCCAGGGATTACTTGCTTCAGATTTCCAACTCCCTAGGCATTAAATCTTGCCAAATTGATGTTGACTCCAGTTTAGACTCTAGAATTTATACAAACTCAACTGGATATGACTACTCAAGTGGCCTCATTGCCCCTTCATCGAATCACATCCTTGAGAAATCAGGTGAGGGACTTGTCTCCGTCCCCTTCAACCTAATTAGTGTTGCAAGCTCTTGAGTCAGTCTGCTGCCATAATTCTAGTTCCTCTGGCAAGATTGTCCATGTGAATCCTACAGTGGACTTTGATGGTACAGTGGTCTATTCTTTACCGGCCTGTATCTGTTCCCATCAATCTCACTCCAGTTTGCAAACGTGCTGGTGGATCTAATTAGATGACCGTTTTTTGGGCAGGCCTTTCTTTTTTAGTCCCCCAATAGCTACAGTGACCATGGACGCCTTCCTAACTAGGGGGCATTTCAAGTGACAGATGGTCCAAGGCATCTGGTCCTCCTCTGAGTCCAAGTTGTATGTCAGTGTCTTAGAGATGAAAGTTGTCCTAACATTGCTAGCCTTTCAGGACTTTCTCCTCCTACAAACTGTTGAGATGCACACTGGCAACATGTCAGTCTGATACATCAGCAAACAAGGAGGAACCCAGTCCTACCCGTTGTGCAGAGAAGCCATGAGGGTCTGGGAATGGGTGAGCTCTTCAGACTACTTTCTAATTACAGTGCACATACCAGGGGAAATCCACATGCTGGCAGACACTCAGCAAGTCCATTCTGGTTCCTCTCAAGTGATCCCTCAATCAAACGGTAGCAAAAACAAGTTTTCAGCCGCTGGGGTCATCCTTGCTGTGACCTATTTGCCTGTCCCCTCAACAAGTGCAGGAAGTACTTTGCTCTGATTCCCCCTTCCAGGGGAGTCACAGAGAGATGCTGTGATTCACGATTGGCCCCTGGGTCTCCTGTATGCTTACCCTCCTCTTCCTCTGATCCCAAAGCTCTTTCAGAAAGCAAGCAGGCTGAATAGCTCAGGAATCCTCATTACTCCCTTCTGGTCTTGACAGGTATGGTTCCCCTTCCTTTGGTCTCACCTGAAAATATCCTCCATGGGTACTGGAACCCATTCAGGATCTCCTGTCTCATCTATCAGGAATTCAGCACCCCAATCTCCATGCTCTCAAGTTGACTGCATGGTTTCTCCACTTCCAGTTATAGTAAGACTGTCCAGGCTAGCTTCCTCCATTCGTGACATTGTCTTGGCCTCCCAGAAGGCCTTCACCAAGAAAGTCTACAGAAGCACATGGAAAAGATTCTCTGTATGGACATCCAAAGAAAATATTGACCCTTTCTCTGCTCGTACTTTGTCTATCCTAGTTCTTTCTAATCCTTTTGAGGGGGCTAGTTTTTCTACTATTAAACTTCAGTTAGCAGCCATATCCAACTATCACACTGGAAACTAATCCTTTTCTCTGTCAACTTTCAGATTATGTAAAGTGTTCATGAAAGGAATTTTTCTCCTTAGACCTCCAACCAAGGATCTCTCTCCTCCTTGGGATCTCACAGTGGTCCTCCAGATGTTGACTCAGAAGCCCTTTGAACTGACGAACAAATGTGATATGAAGTTTCTGTCCCAGAAAATAGTTATTTTGGTGGCTATCACTTCATAGGTTCCTAAGTGTGTACTAGGCTAATGGCCCCTGGAGCCTTTACAAGCCTAGCTCATAGAAGTGCCCTGGCATTGTGCCGTTCGACATTAGTTCCCTGTGCCTCTATCAAGTAGAGCCACTGGAGTGATCCCTGGGGTGAACTTTCTATTTCCCGTCCACTCATCAGAATTTCTCTTGAAGAAAGGCCAGTGAGGTGCTCTGCTTGACATGTATGGGAAGTCTATTCCAGAGCATGGGCAGTCTCTGGGTTATGAACCTGTCCCTCCAGCATATTCTGTTGATTGTGGTAATGAGGTTGAGGTCTCTGGAACATGCGGTGTGGAGGGATTGGATTTCTTTAGATGTAGCATTTCTAACAGAGCTGGGTCAGACATGATTTTGTAAGTCAAGCAGAAATTGCCTCTTAGTAGACGATATGAGACAGAGAATAGCTGGAGTTTTTTGTCTGTCCATGTAGAACATGTGTTTAAGGCCAAATATCCTCTTTGTGAGGTACTTTTGTGGCCTTTCCAGCTGTTGCATGTGTCTAGTGAGGTACATGCCAAATGGGGCAATGTTATGTAGTCCAATCTCACCTACATTCTTACCCGTGGGTTCGAAGCTGAACCTCGGCTCCAACTCGGCCATACTGTAGCTCGAAGTCTTTTAATTAGTTGGCCTAAGAAGTTATCCCATGCTGCACTGCTCCCTTTCCCCAGATCTCATTTGCCACTCGTATAGATCAGACGTGGTCTCGCTCTTGGCTGTGGCCAAGTATAACTTTTGGTCTTTTATTGTAATATTCTTGTTTCAAAAGCTATTTTCATAGCTCTGTGTGTGTACTACTTTGTTAACCTTGTGTATGGTTTTCTTGTGATAGTGTTTTTTGTGGTGTCCTGCTAGCTGTCTCCCAACAGGCTAGGCCCGTTTCAGTTAGAGGACCCAGTCCGTCCCTGTTCTGTTTTTTTCTTGTTAGGTACCTATCCCTCGGGCTAGGGCCATTTAAGTTAGAGGGCCTAGTCCTTTCCCTGTTGTCCTGTTAAGACCGCTTAAGTTAGAGGGTTTTTTTGTGGTGTCTGTTTTTATTTATTTCCTGCGGTTGTGTCTTCTACTTTAACCGTTGGTCCGTTTTAACGGTTGGTGGCCTTTTAGTTCCTAATTATGTCTAAGGATACAAAAGAGCATAAGCCCTCGGGCTTTAAGAAATGTACTAAATGTGGTTATAAAATGTCAATCACTGATGGGCACTCTGTGTGTTTGTCTAGGGGCGATTCACCTTCAGGAATCTTGTACATTTTGCCATGCATTTAGCCCGCGTGTTCTTCAAGAGAGGAAGAACAAACTAATTTTTAAAGGACTTCTGAAACCCTCCTTCGAGGAGGATTTCGAGAGGGCTTCTAGCTTCAAGTCTTCTAAGAGTAAAAGTTCCAAGACAAAAAAAACGATCTCCAGCTCCATGAGTATCCTCGGAGCCTCCAGAGAAATTAGCAAAATCTGTGGCATCCTCGGCTCCACTGTCTTCGGTGCCGAAGGAAGCTAGTGCATCAACAGAGTCTGCTTCGGCTCAATGTCCCTCAGAGCCAGTTGTTAGAGGTACTAGTTCGGAGCCGGTCTCCAATTCTTAGGCTGGTCTCTCTTCCTCTCGGGTCTCCTTCGGATAAGAGGTCTAGATCTCCTTCCTTATCTTCTAGGTCCTCCAGGGCTCTTTAGGATGTGGATGTCGATAGAGTGGTACAGAGACTGCTCCAATCACTGGTACTAGCTAAATTGTTTTTGGCTCCAGCCCAGTCTGCTCCGGAGCCTGTCACCCAGCCAGCGTCTACTTCCTCTGAGCGAATCTCAGCTTTCGGAGCCAGAGTGTTCGGTGCCGTCTGACTAGGTCGGCTCCAGTAGCCCATCCTGGCTTATCAGCTCCGGCCTCAGCTCCAACCCCGTCGGCTCTGTCCACGGGGTTCAGGACTCATGGTTCCTCGGACGGTCCCAAAGGAGATGCCTCGGGGCACTTTTCGGCTCTTAGCCACCCTCTCGGTGCTTCGGCACGGGGGAGCCTGACTCCTTCTTCGGCTTCGGACCTGGTCCCTTCTGCTTCGAGGTCTTCCACTGCTGGTTGATCTTCAGACCCGGGGGGTCCAGCTTTCGAGGCCATGCGGAGCGCGCTGGCCATGTCCTCAGCGGCATCATTCGGCACTGACACACTGTCCCCTCCAGCTCCGGTGCGGGTCTCTGATCGCCCTCTATCTTTCGACAGCAGAGACCCAAGGCCTCAGGATACCCCCATGAGTGGTCCCAATATTTCTGAGGGCCCCTCAGAGTTTTTGCCTGAGGAGCCACCCAGAAAAAGAATGTGCAAGAGGAAACTCATAGACTCCCAAGATGAGTCCCTCACGCCAGACACCGACCTCGAGGAATCGGAGGGGTCCCCCAAGTCCTCCTCTGAGGATATCATCTTCTCTGATATCCTAGAGATTTTGAAGCAGAGAGGTGACTGGCCCTCCAAAGCTCCCTCCGAGGAGGAGTCTGTGTTCCAGAAGGCCTTTGGGGCTTAGCCGTCCACCTCCTGGGTGTCTCCACCCTTCGAGCTTCTGGATCTGGTTTGTCGAAGGGTGTGGGAAACCCCTGACTCTGTGGAACCAGTCCCCAGGAGACCCAACAAATTCTTGTCCGCGGAAAGAGTTTCTATCCAATGGAGTTCCTGTAGATGCCATGGTGTTGGCAGCGGCCACCAAGAAGGAACTGGCTGAGACTTCGTCTACCGTCCATCCCCCTAACAAGGAGTCTAGGACCATGGGACCGGTATGGGATGCATATGTTTTCTTCAGCGGCCTTTACTCTGCGGTCACTGAATTACTTATCACATTTTACACTGCTCCAAAGAGATCTCTTGAAAGAGCTTGGAGGTACTCTGCAGGGTAGCGTTTCTGATGCAGTGGCTCAGAAGGT
Source organism: Protopterus annectens (assembly GCF_019279795.1). NCBI lineage: Eukaryota > Metazoa > Chordata > Ceratodontiformes > Protopteridae > Protopterus > Protopterus annectens. Next base: position 535,143,573 of record NC_056727.1, on the reverse strand, counting down.
CAACGCTCAGATGTCTACCCTCAACTCTATTGCTAACTCCTCCATGAGGCTGATCTCGTACGCAGCCGAAGGAGCGGGTAGGGCAGTAAGTTCAGGAGTTGCTTTTAGGAGACACTCCTGGATGCGCCTCTGTAATTTCACGGAGGCCTTCAAGTCTACATTCACCAACGCCCTGTTTGATGATTCCTCTTTATTCGGAACCAAGGTGAAAGACACTCACCAGGTAAGAGCAAGAGGGAAAAACTGTCTGCTGTGCGAGTCCGTTTTTCCCTTCCTTCTAGGCCTTATCCCCAGACCCAGAGAAGTGGGAAAATGTGGTTCAAAAAATCGCAGAGGTTTTTTCATGACGCACAAGGTGAGTCCCCCTCCAGAGGCAGGGGAGGGGTTGGTAATTCAGGTACACGCCAGCCTAGGGGCACTGGAGGCCCACATAACCAGGGAGACCGCGATTCCTTTTGTGGTTCTCCCTACCAGCGCTCCTGATGGGAGGCCCAACTGTGCGTTTCCGGAACTAGTTGAGGGTCGCATTTCACTATACCCAGAGGTCTGGCAAGGTATCACCCAGGACCAATGGGGTATTAAAAATAGTTTCCGGAGGTTATCACATTCCCTTCTCTTCAACTCCCCCTCCGATCAATAAAAAACCCAGATGTTCCACCCAATCAAAGGGATTCCGCAGCTTCAGAGGTTTTAAAGCTGCTAGAAAAAGGAGCCATCCAGCATGTCCCCTCAGACCAGATCGGATTAGGGACTTACTCCAGATTCTTTTTGGTGCCAAAAAGGACAGGGGACCTGAGACCCATTTTGGATCTCAGTCGATTGGACACCCATGTGAAGAAGTCCAAGATGTTCGTGTACCCTGCTGCAGTCATCACACTTTGGTTATCCTGCCATCAGGCGGTCCCGCAGTCGGCCTGAGTTCCAAAGTCTTGGTCCGGCGTCGGTTGCTGTCGCTTCCTCCCTGACGTCAGCGCGCCAGGGGTATATAAGAGGCATCCAACATCATTTTCTTCAGTCTTTCTTTCCGCGCGGTGCCCGAAGCAGAAGCATTTCGCAAGTGCCGGTCTGCCAACACCTGAGATTTTCGAATCGAATTTCAGTCCAAAGTCTTCAATAAAGCTATGTACCCCGTTGGGGGAACCTTTTCTTGCGTCAGTCCGATGTCAGAAAAAGTTAACAATTGCATTTCTTGTGGGAAGCAAATACCTCATAAGAGCTTCCATTCTTATTGTATTCCTTGCCTAGGCCCAGACCACGACGTCACAGGTTGTCGGTTTTGTGCTAGGTTTAATAAACAAACTATCAAATGCTGTTTTGACTTCGCACGACATTACTTTGGTCGCACAACATTACTTTGGTAGGAAATTTAATTATATCATGCCGTCGGAGCAGCCGACTACCGCCATGCATAAAAAACGCAAGGATAAGGCAAGGCAGCCTAGAACCAAACCAGACTCCGAGGCCTCTGCTGGGCCTGTCGCTGGTTCTCCGGTTTTCATTGAGGCACCTACGCAGCCCTGATGACCGTGGAAATTGAGCCCCAGACAGCTTCAGATTCTCGAGCGGAGTGTTCTAGGCCGTCGCATCCATCTTCTTTAGGCCCTACCGACACCGGAGCAGAAGGTGATCGGTGCAGTAGAAATGCCTTCGGTTTCAGAAGGTGTCTTCAGACCGACTACACTCACCATAAAATCTTATGATGCCTAAGAAACAGATGCTTAAGATGGCTGAAGATTTGATTTCCCTAATCAGGGGTTCCCATCCCCCTCCTGATAAAAGACCAAGACAAGAGAAGGACTATGCTTCCTCTGACCAGGTTTCTATTTCCTCAGATTCTTCTGAGGAACAGGATTACACTTTTCCCCCTTATGAAGATTCTGATGCTGAAGACTCTATTCCCTCAGCATCTCCCCCTGAAGACTACTCCTTTGGGGAAACTTTACATACCATGAGAGAGCATTTCCCCTGGGAAGGCCAGGACTATTCTGATTCTAAGAAGCTCCGAAAGTTTCTTTTACTTCCCCAGCACAGACCACTTGCTATATCTCCAGTCTTAGATATTGTGGATGATGTTTACTTAGAGTCTAGTCTAAATCCAGACTCCCTACCTCCTGCCCCAGCCAAACCAAACAGATACTACAGGGCTGACCCAGAAACAATTTCCCAGGGTCCCAAAGGGGCTAAAGCTTCTATGGCTAAAAGTCCTGTACCCTCTGAAAGAGATTCCAGAGCCCTAGATAGATGAGGAAAGAAGATATACACCTCAGCTACCTTAGCTATGAGAGCATTAAATTGTCAGTTTCACATGCTGAAATATCAGCAATTCCTAATATCTCAATTACAACAAAAACTGAGCACACATTCTGAACAGGCTGAATTCAAGGAAATGCAGGATCTGTTGCATGCAGCTGAACAGGTGGGCAAACATACTTTACAATGTGGATTTGATTCATTGGAAGCTTCCTGCAGAGCAGCTGTTACTGGGTCTGTCATACCCAGACACGCTTGGTTAAAAGAACAAACCCTACCTGAACATGTTAAAGCAAAATTATTGGATGCACCTTTACAGCAGGATGTCTTATTTGATGTCAAAGCAGAAGAGGTTTTAAAGAAAATGGAGGATAAGGCAAAGTCTATGCAGACGGTCAATGATTTTTTACAAGTACAACCCCCTCGTTTCAGCAGAAATTGGCCAACAAAAAACTGGTCCTTTCCAGCTTATAACAGACCACAGAGGGGCAAATACAGATGCCCAAGGGGGCAGAGGTCAGTCACTAGGCCCTTACAAACCTCGCCAATGGGATGCCACTACCCAGAAAGGAGGTGAAGACAGGCCCCAAGCTAGCAGAAGACAAACACAATGACTCAGCCCTCCAACTACCAAGCAAATCTCTCTTGGCAGCTCCCTTGGGAGGAAAATTTGCACTTTTTGCAGACAACTGGCACATCATCACAAAAGACAAATGGGTACTAAACATTGTCTCACAAGGATACAGATTCCACTTTCATACCTTGCCAAGGATAAAAGGAATGCCAAACTTGCCACCAAATCAATGGGCAGAAGCACAAAAACAAATTACAGCTCTCATGGACATGAGAGCCATTCAACAGGTACCTACACAGGAGCAAGGACAAGGATTTTACTCAAGACTTTCTAGTCCCCAGAAAGGACAAAGCATGGAGATCCATTCTGGATCTTTCAATTCTGAACACCTGTCTGCAAGTACTAAAATTCAAGATGCTAACACTGCAGCAGCTTCTTCCCATACTGGGCAAGAAGGCTTGGCTAGTAACATTAGACCTCAGAGGCATACCTGCATGTCCCTATCAGACAAAATTGCAGAAGATACCTCCTCTTCATTGCAGGTTCAACCCATTATCAATTCTCTGCACTGCACTTTGGCTTATCTACTGCACCCAGGGTCTTCACAAAATGCCTTGCACCAGTAATTGCATACTGCAGACAAAGAGGAATTCAAATATACCCATACCTGGACGACTGCCTTATTCAAGCAGAAAGCAAGGACATTCTTTTAAAACATCTGGCATTTGTCAAACACCTTCTAAGTTGCCTAGGGTACACAGTAAACAAAAATAAATCAAAACTAGTGCCCTCACAAAACATAATATTCCTGGGTGCCAGCTTGAATACAACTGCCCAGATGGCTTATCTCACACCAGACAAACAATTACAACTGACTCAGTACTTCAAAATAATGGCAACAAAGACCCAACTCCCTGCAAGAAAAATTCTGCAGGCCTTGGGATTCATGGCATCTTGCATTCTACTAATACCATTTGCAAAACTGCATATGAGAAAATTACAATGGCACCTGAAAAGCGTATGAACTCAGCACAGCCACAGCTTAGAAACAATGATACCACTCATTCCCTGCCTTCAACAGGAGTTTCTATGGTGGGCACAGGCATGTTACCTCAACAAGGGTCAGCCTTTCACATTACCCACAGCCAGGCAAACTATGACAACAGATGCATCGGACTATGCCTGGGGAGCACACATGGCAGGACAGTGCATTCAGGGAAAATGGACTACAGATCAAAGGCATCTGCATATCAATCAAAAGGAATTGCTAGCAGTACAGATTGCCCTAACAGCTTTCAAGGACCTCTTACACCCAGGACAACTAATAGTAAAGACTGACAATACCACACTAATGTGGTACATCAACAAGCAAGGGGTTACACATTCCTGCCCTCTATGCAGACAAGCAATGACCTTGTGGAGCACAGCACTGTCTTACCAAGTTCAACTACAAGCACAATTCCTGCCAGGAAAGAAAAACACATTGGCAGATGACCTAAGCAGAAACATCATGGATCCCCACGAGTGGAAACTGGATCCACAAATATTTGCAATGATAACTCTAAAATGGGGACGCCCAGACATAGATCTGTTTGCCAACCCCCAAAACTACCAACTACAAAAATTTTGTACAACAACATTCCACCCACAAGCTTGGAAAGTGGACGGCCTCTCATTCAGTTGGAAAACATTAACAGTGTATGCCTTTCCACCACTACCGCTTCTAGCAAAGGTGCTGCTGAAAGTCAGATTGGAGAGGCCTCAAATGATACTCCTTGCACCAGACTGGCCACGCCAGCACTGATACCCAATTCCAAAGAACATGGCCCAAGGCCCACCATGGATTTTACCACAAATTCCTCACCTGCTCACCCAGTGAGACAATCAAATTCTACACAGCCAGCTCAAGACTTTAAATCTGGCTGCATGGCAAATTACCCAAACAATCAACCAACACCTCTATCCAAAGCTGTTATGGTTGTCATTCTGGAGGACAGGAGGCCCAGCACCAGGAAAACCTATTCAGACAAATGGAAAAGATTTTGCGCCTGGAACCAGGCTAAAGGCCAAAATCCCCTTGATCCAAACATGCCTCAGATTCTACAATATTTAACTGAGATGTTGCACAACGGACTTTCCTTTTCATCTATTAAGATCCACGCCTCAGCAATTTCAGCTCATTACAACACGGATCCTCCTTTATTTTCACATCCACTCCTAAGACAGTACCTCAGAGGGGCTAAGAACATAAGACCGCCCAGGAGAGCGCAAACACCTACTTGGGATCTCAACTTTGTTCTGGACAAACTTACACTGCCACCCTTTGAACCAGCTTTCTCTGCTGATTTACAGTTTCTTTCATGGAAAACTGCCCTGCTGCTAGCAATAACTTCAGCTAGAAGAGTCTCAGAGCTACAGGCACTAATGGCAGTGGAGCCTTTCCTCATTTTTCATCAAGACAGAGTCTCTCTGCGAACTAACCCTTCCTTTATGCCAAAGGTGGTATCCAGTGTGGCCCTAAACCAAACCATTCATTTGCCCACCTTTTTCCCAAATCTCCAGAACAAAGGAGAAAGACTCCTGCACTCTTGGTACATTCACAGACAATTACATTACTACTTGGATAAAACTAAGGCTTTCAGAAACTCTGACCAGCTCTTTGTAGCCTATGTCGCAGGATCACAAGGAAAAGCTATCTCAAAACATTTCTAAATGTATAGGACATTGCATACATTTCTGCTACATGCATCATGGGAAACCGGTACCTGCTAGCATTAGGCCCCACTCCACCAGGGTACAGCTACATCAGCAGCCTTTCTCAGGGGGGTGCCAACCAAGGATATTCTGGAAGCTGCAACTTGGAGTTCAGTGCACACCTTCACTAAACGCTATCACTTACCTCTATATTCTAAGACTAGAGCTGGCTTTGCCACTGCAGATGTTCATCGTGCATACAGCTGCAGTCATAACGGATGGGGTTCTCCTGCCGTCAGGCGGGTCCTCGGTCGGCCGAATTCCAAAGTCTAGGTCCGGCGTCGGTTGTCATCACTTCTTCCCTGACGTCAGTGCGACAGGGGTATAAAAGAACCAGCCGACGCCATTTTCTTCAGTCTTTCTTGCCGCGCGGTGCCCGAAGCAGAAGCAGTTCGCACGTGCCGGTCGTCCAGCTCCTGAAATTACGAAAATTTTGCAACCGAAGTCTTCTTGAAAGCTAAGTACCCCATTGGGGAAACTTTTCTTGCCTCAGACCGATGTCAGACAAAGTTAATAATTGTATTTCATGTGGGAAGCAAATACCGCATAAGGATTTTCATTCCCTCTGCATTCCTTGTTTAGGCCCAGACCACGATGTCTCGGTCTGTCGTTTTTGTGCTACATTCAACAAACGTACCATTAAACGTCGGGCGGAGTTCGCCCAGCATTATTTTGGCAAAAAATTTAACTATATTATGTCGTCGGATACTCAGATTCCAGTTTTGTCTAAAAAGCGCAAAGATAGGGACCGACACACGAGGTCCGCGGCCTCTACCGACACCACGCCAAAGCCGACTACAGGTGGCCCGGTTCTCAGCGAGGCGCCTACGCAGCCCCTGACTACCGACGACACTTCATTGGTGGTGTCTTCTGTGCCCGAGGTCGCAGGCTCCTCGGCCCACACCCCGACTACAGATACCGAAGCCACTCTTGATGGTGAATCTCAAAATGTAGACAGGTCTGCCTCCTCTCAAGGCGTCTTCAGACCTTCCTCTTCTTTTTCCATCAAGGCTTTCACTGAGTCTAAAGCAGCCATGCATTCTAAGAGACAAGCTACACAGGGCCCATCTTCCAGGCCCCATGCCTAAAAAACAGATGCTTAAAATGGCTGAGGATTTAATTACTCTTATCAGGGGTTCTCAACCCCCCCCCCTTCCTCTGCTGCCCAAAGTTCTATTAAAAACCAGAGCAGACAGACCAAAGATGATTCTCATTGCTCCAGACTGGCCAAGACAACACTGGTACCCACTCCTGAGGAGCCTGACACATTCCCCACCATGGACCCTGCCTCTAATGCCTCTTCTCCTGACTCAGCACAGCTTCAAAACTCTTCACAGTCAGCTGAAAACGCTCAATCTAGCCGCATAGAAGATTCCTTAACATCACAACAGACCCTACTCTCCAAGGCGGTGCAGGATGTCATTTTGGAGGCTAGAAGGCCATCAACTAGAAAAGCTTACTCCGCAAAATGGAAACGGTTTTGTGCCTGGAATGAGAAAAAGGGCCAGAATCCTGGAAAACTGAATTTACCTCAAATATTACAGTATCTAGCTAAGCTGCTAAGCAGTGGACTTGCATTCTCGTCCATCAAAATCCATGCCTCAGCCATTTCTGCAGAATACAACACTGATCCACCTTTATTCTCTCACCCCCTCTTAAGACAGTTCCTCAGAGGGGCTAAGAATCTAAAACCCCCAAGGAAACAACCAATACCTGCTTGGGATCTCAATTTCATTCCAGAAAAGCTGACCTTGCCTCCTTTTGAGCCAGCTGCCTCAACAGATTTGCAATATTTGTCCTGGAAAACAGCTTTCCTTCTGGTTATTACCTCAGCTCGTAGGGTATCGGAACTACAAGCTCTCATGGCTGTGCAGCCTTTTATCCTCTTCCATCAGGACAGAGTTTCCTTACGAACCAACCCGTCCTTTATGCCAAAAGTGGTATCCAGGGTAGCTTTGAATCAGGCTATACACTTACCTACCTTTTATCCTAATCCTCAAAACAAAGGGGAGAGATTACTACATTCCTTGGACATCCACAGACAACTGCGTTATTATTTGGACAGAACAAAGCCTTTCAGAAAATCAGAACAGCTCTGTGTGTCCTATGCTATAGGAGCTCGAGGGAAGCCAATTTCCAAACAGACAATCTCAAAATGGATAGCCCACTGCATAAGCTTTTGTTATTCTTTTCATGGCAAAACTGTACCTACAGGCATCTGATCTCACTCCACAAGGGCCACGGCTACCTCTGCAGCTTTCCTCAGAGGAGTTCCTACCAAAGATATTTTGGAAGCAGCCACTTGGAGTTCTGTGCATACCTTTTCCAAGCACTACCACCTTCCATTATACTCCAAATCTAGAGCAGGCGTTGCCACTGCAGTCTTGCAGGGCATTCTGGCTCCTCCTAGTTCCACCTAGTGCCTACCACCCCTTTCTTAGCTTTGGGATTCTACCCATCTGTTATGACTGCAGCTGTATGCACGATGAACATAGTACAGTTTTGTACCTACCATAAATGTAGATGTTCGAGTGCTAATACAGCTGCAGTCCAGGTTTCCCTCCCTCCTTCCCCTCTTGGGACAGGCCTATTGGCTAACACCTCCTCATACAACCTGATTGGGGTATTCATTCATGGTGTATTTGCTTGCACTACTGTATTTTGATTACATGGCATTGCTTTATTACACAAATTTATGTATTGTCTTCCTTCTGGGGGCACCTGACATTTGGGGCAAGAAAAACTGAAGAAAATGGCGTTGGCTGGTTCTTTTATACCCCTGTCGCACTGACGTCAGGGAAGAAGCGACGACAACCGACGCCAGACCTAGACTTTGGAATTCGTCCGACCGAGGACCCGCCTGACGGCAGGAGAACCCCATCTGTTATGACTGCAGCTGTATTAGCACTCGAACATCTACATTTATGGTAGGTACAAAACTGTATTTTTTGCAGGGCCTACAAGCTTCTTCTAACCCTGTTTAACTCCACCACCTATCCTTAGCTTTGGGATTCTACCCAAGTGTGATGACTGCAGCAGGGTAACACGATGAACATAGTACAGTTTTGTACCTACCATAAATGTAGATGTTAGGGTGTTCACCCTGCTGCAGTCCAGGTTACCCTCCCTCCATCCCCACTGAACTAGCTGGACTTATCTATTCTTTTCTATCCTTTACAACCTCTGTGGTGTATTTGCTTGTGACTGAAAGTATTGCTTTACTCTTACTTATACATATATATTTTTATATAGCATCATGTATTGCCTACCTATTGGGGGCACCTGACATCTGGGGCAAGAAAAACTGAAGAAAATGGCGTTGGATGCCTCTTGTATACCCCTGGCGTGCTGTCGTCCGGGAGGAAGCAACAGCAACCAACGCCAGACCAAGACTTTGGAACTCAGGCCGACTGCGGGACTGCCTGATGGCAGGATAACCCAAGTGTGGTGACTGCAGCAGGGTGAACACTCGAACATCTACATTTATGGTAGGTACAAAACTGTACTTTCCGAATGGTCACGTTGCTATCTATTCTCCCATTGTTGAGAAAAGAAGTGTGGATGTGCTCCATTAACCTCAAGGATGCTTACTACCATGTAAAGATGGACAGGGCATCCAGAAGTCATCTACGCTTCCGGCTGGGAGCCAGTCATTTTCAATTTCGCGCCCTGCCCTTTGGTCTCACCACAGCCTCCAGGGTGTTCACCAAATGTATGGCAGTGGTGACGGCTCACTTGAGACGTCAGGGATTCCTAGTGTTTCTGTACCTGGACGACTGGCTCCTTTCTGCCACCACCAGGCATCTACTACTATAAACCAGAGACGCCACTATCAAACTGTCAACAATTGAGCATCACTCTAAACTGAGAAAAGCCTGCCTTGTTGCCCTCGCTGCGTGTCACCTTTATAGGCACCGAGTTAGACACCGTGCTCATGAGGATGTTTTTACCTCAAGAAAGGATTCACGAGTTTGCAAAAACAGGTGTACGCGTTGCTCCCTCTGAGAAGAGTGAAGGCAAGATTGGTCCTCAAATTGTTGGGGACGATGGCTGCTACAATCATGCTGGTTCCTCTGGTGAGGCTGCACATGAGGCTCCTTCAGTGGCTACTCTTCGCCCAGTGGTCTGTACAGCATCTTCCGCTTTCTCATCTTATAATAATCACAGGTGCAAGCAGGATCTTCACTGGTGGCTTCACACCAGCAACCTCAATGCTGGAAAACCCTTTGTTCTGTCCCCTCCGGTTACCACAGTGACCACGGATGCCTCCCAGATGGGGTGGGGGGCATTATCTAGGCAGAACGGTCCAAGGCACGTGGCAGGAACACGAGATGCATCTGCATATCAATGTCCTGGAGATGAGAGCAGTGCTTCTAGCGTTGCAAGCACTTCAGAGCTTTCTTCCTCTCGGGACAGTTGCGATCCACTCAGACAATATGTCAGTGGTATGATATCTAAACAAACAGGGAGGAGCCAAGTCGTATCCCCTTTGCAGAGAGGCCATGCGAGTGTGGCAGTGGGCAATGTCTTCCCAGCGTTTTCTTGTAGCAACGCACATTCAGGGGAAGTCCAATGTGATCGCCGACAGGTTGAGCAGAGCTATTTTGATGCCTCACGAGTGGTCCCTGAACAGTCAGGTTGCGGAGCAGATTTTCCGCAGGTGGGGTCAGCCTTGCTGCGACCTATTTGCAAGCCACTTCAATACCAAATGCAGCAGCTACTTCACCCTTAATCCCCCCTCAGGGGGAGTCACCCAGGGACACTCTAGTTCACGATTGGCCCTCCGGTCTACTGTTTGCCTTCTCTCCTGTTCCTCTGCTGACAAAGGTTGTTCAGAAAGCGCAATCTGTGGGAAGCAAAATGATTCTGATTGCTCCACACTGGCCTCGTCAAATTTGGTGCCCCTTTCTCCATCCCTACCTCATGGACGCTCCCTGGATTCTGGTCCCACAACCAGATCTGGCTCGTATGTCAGGGCAGCTCCATTCCTCTCTTCAGACCCTCCGGTTGACAGCCTAGTTTCTCCACTTCCATCATTAGTCAGGCTTCATCATTTTTCACCGGAAGTGGTTCATATTCTTCTTCCTCCCATAAGCCTTCCACCAGAAAAATCTATTCCAGTAAATGGAAAAGATTATCCATATGGGCACAGGCAAGGCAAATTGATCCTTATACAGCTCCAGTTTCATCAGTCCTGGACTTTCTCTCCATGCTTTTCAACCAGGGATCAGCGGCCGCAACTATTAAGGTCCAGTTGGCGGCTATTTCCAACTTTCACGTCGCTGATGAGCCTAGTCTCGTGGCACATAGACTTTGTAAGGCATTCCTGAAGGCACTATGCTGCTTCGACCTCCAGTCTTTGACCCAGTTATGCCTTAGGACTTGTATTTTGTTCTACAATGTCTCACTTCTCCCCCCTTTGAGCCTGCAGCCACTTGTGGCTTAAAATATTTGACTTGGAAAACCATCTTTTTGGTAGCCATCACCTCAGCCAGACATGTCTCGGAGCTTCAAGCTTTATCAATCAGACCACCTTATTTGATTTTTCACAAGGACAGAGTTTCTCTCAGACCAAACCCGTCCTTTCTACCAAAAGTGGACTCGGTAATCTTAACCAATACATTGAACTACCTGTATTCTTTCCAGAGTTCTTGAACAAGGCAGAGCTTAAATTTCATCAGCTGGATTTGCACAGACAATTACAATTCTATTTACATAGAACAAAGGATCTTAGAAAATCAGATCAGTTGTTTGTCTCATTTTCAGAAAACAGGATTGGGTCTCCTGTTTCCAAAGTCACCTTGAAGAGATGGATCTCCAGTAGTATTTCTTTCCTTTATGCTTCAGGTGGCAGGGATTTACCATTTCGAGTGAAGGCCCACTCTACCCGATCTGTGTCTACATCTACAGCCTTTCAGGCCAGGTTGTCTATGGATGATATTTGTGCTGCAGCTACATGGGCATCTCCTCACATCTTTGTTACTCACTACAAGTTCGATTTGGTGTCTAGAGGCAGGTCTTCCTTTGGTTCCACAGTGCTCAGGAGTATTTTCCACTGAGCCTCCCAGGATTTAGATGCTGGGGACGCTGTCCCACAGGTAAGAATGTAGGCGAGATTGGACTACATAACATCAAGAAGTTATGTACTCACCTTAACGTTCGATGTATGTAGTCCATCTCGCCTCACATTCTTTCTTACCCCCCCCCCTCCTTCCCCCATCCTGGAGGACCTAGAGGTTAGGTATGGTTTCAAAATTCCTTTCTGGTTGGTATGTTCTTCCTTCTCTGTGTTATGTGTGCAGAGTGAGTGAATTAGCTCGCAGCAAACTAGATCTGGGGAAAGGGAGCAGTGCAGCATGGGATACCTTCTTAGCCCAGCCAATTGAAAGACTTTGAGCTAGAGTATGGCCGAGTCAGAGCCGAGGTTCGGCTCCAAACCCACGGGTAAGAATGTGAGGCGAGATGGACTAAATACATTGAACGTTATGGTTAGTACATAACTTCTTGTTATACTCTATGATTGGCCTAATGAGAGAAGAGTAGCGAGAGATAATTACCTCTTTCTTCCTGGATGCAAAACCCTTGGTAATGCGATGTGCGATATAGGACTTTCTGATCACAAGGGCAATGTGGTGGTCGAAAGAGAGGTTGCTGTCAACCTGCGTCTCCAGATCTCTTATAATGCCATCAGTGTTCAGTGGACTCCCAATGATGTGGCAATTAGTGGGAACTGAGTTTTTCCCAAGGGGATGATGACACTTTTTTTGCCATTAAGCTTAAGGCCATGGTTTTGACACCAGTCATTGGTCTCCGTGAGGCCTTTCTGTAGGATGTCTGCATCACTTGGGGAGTTAATGGCACCCAGCTTGAAGTACTCTGCGAACTTGGTCAGCCAGAGTCCCTCCGTGTTGGCCTGGACTTTTGAGAATTAGATGCCAAACAGAAGAGGACCCAGGACTGATCCCTGTGGGACTCCACTCGCGACTGGTCAGCAGTCTGACTTGGAGTCCGCAACTTTCACACTATGGGTTCTATCTGTGAGCCAATTTGCAACCCACCTAGTGATGTAGGGGTTGATGTCTAGTTTGGTGAATTTATCAATACTTCGTGAGTGGGGAGTAGTATCAAAGGCCTTGGCCAGATCAAGGTAGGCTGTATGAACTGCCTTGCCCTGATCCACAGCTTTGGTGACTGATTCAAATAAGTCAAACAGGTTGAGCAGGCATGATCTACCTTTCACAAAACCAAATTTGCATGGGATCTAGAGTTTGGAGATTCCCTATTTCCTTGTTAATTAGGTCCATGATGATGCGCTCCTTAGTCTTACATATCAGACTGATCAGGCTAATGGGGTGATAATTCCCAGGGTCTGTAGTCGCTCCCCCTTTATGGAGAGGGATGACTGTAGTAGTGCGCCATTTGGTAGGGACAAAGCCTGAGGTGAAGCTGTGATTGAACAAGGCACACAGATGTGGCGCCAGTTCACTTTGTAGTTCATGTAGAACACATCCAGGGATATTGTCTGGTCCCATGGAAGCTGAATACTTGGCCTTGGACAGTGCAGCTTTAACCTGTGCTGCAGTAATGCTGGGTGCCTGGCATTCCTTCGGTATTGTAATTGGTCCTTTAAGGGGTGAGAGAGGGATAAAGTTGGCACTGCATCTGTCTGCCAGTATGTTGGCAACATCTCTTGGCTCATTATAGGAGGTACGATTTTGCAGTAACTCAGAGCAAACCTGGGTATTGCTGTGAAGATTCTTTATATAACTATAGAAGGCTTTGTGGTTGTTTTTAGTGTCTGCTGCAATTCTGCCTTCATAGCTGGCTTTAGAGGTTTTGATGAGAGATCTCAACGTTTTGTTGAGGCTGATAAGGGAGTTTTTCCAGTCTTGGACTTCACCTTTCTCTGCAACAGTTTCTTCCTTCTGTTGTACAGTTTATTAATGGCAGGGGACCACCAGATTGGCTTCCTTTTTATTTTGGAGGAGAGCATCTTGATTCTGTTGGGTATGGCTAGTTCATGCATTTATGTACATGTTCGTACAGTGCATTGGTGTATGATTCGGCAGTCATGCATCTATTTTCCATTGACATGGGTGCAGTGAAGTTAGCCACCTCTGTTTTTAGGAGCCCAAAGTCATCTTTGGAATAGTTTTTCATGCTGTGGTTACCTTTTCGGAGGGTGTGGGTGAGATGTGGATTTCCATGGTGATTAGTTTGTGGGTGGATCTAACCAGTGTGGAATTGACTAATGGTGTAGAGCAACAGTTGCCCATGTTTGTAATAACCATGTTAAGGATGTTGCTTCTTCTAGTGGGGGTAAGAATGAGCTGGTCCAGGGCATTGGAGTTGATGAATTCCAGGAAGCGTTGGGCCAGTGTATTGGTGCATGAGTAGTTTTCCCAGTTAATGGAGGAGTAGTTGAAGTCACCTAGTTATGAGAGTGTTGCATTGGACCCTAATAGTTTCCAGTGTGCTTAGGAATGTGGTAGTGTCTTTGGACATGGTTGGGGTCCTGTAGCACGCTACGACCTTAATCACAGTCTTACCCAATGTTAGCTGTACCTGAAGTATCTCAGATGCATTATGCTGGGCTACTAGTCTGGAGGTGTGCATATCCTTTATGAATATGGAGACACCACCGCCTTTGGAGCTTCAGTCCATAATCTGGGGCCAAAAGGTGTGTAGTGAGTTTATAGCCTGGGTAGCACAGGGGTGCTTTCTGCCTCTTTAAACCAGGTCTCTGTTACAGCACAAATGTCAATGTTCTCCATTTTGAGGAGTGCTTCGAGCAAGTGCATCTTGAGATTTAGACTTCTAGCATTGAGCAGCATGACCCTCAGATTGCATTTATTTTATAGCTGTTAAGGTGGTAATTTGTTCTTTGGAACATCACCTAAAAAAGGCACTTTAGGGGTGGCAAAAGCCTTAGCAAAAAGAATTTCTGAACTTCAGGCCTAGGCTTCCTTACATTATTTTCCATAAAGTTAAGGTGTCTCTACGAACCAACCCTTCCTTTATGCCTAAAGTGGCCATGGAGATTAACATTAATCAGTCCATACAATTCCAAGTTTTCTTTCCATACTTTACTAATAAGGGTGAATATGCTGCACCTTCTTGATGATCATAGGCAGCTATGTTTCTATCTTCACAGAATCAAACAGTACAGTAAGTCTAACCAGCTGTTTGTATCCTTTTCCCCTAACCACTTAGGTCAACTAGTCTCCAAAATTACTCTGGCTAAATGGATTACTGACTGTATTTCACTGATTTATTCTCAAAGGTTTGGAATTACTCGTCCTCCTGGAGTCCACTGTACCAATTATGTGGCTGCTTCATCTGCCTTCTCTAGAGCTTCAGTTACTGATGTCTGTGCAGCATCCACTTGGTTGAAGACTCATACCTTTGTTACACATTACAAATTGGACATGGTCTCCAGCAGCAGAGCTTCCTTTGGTTCGACATTGCTCTAGCATGTCCTTCCTTGAAGGCTTCTGTGGAGTCGTGTAGCTGACCCATCACTGAGGAAAAATGAAAAGGACAACATAAGGTTTTGAAGTTATGCACTTACCATAACTTGGCATCTGTGTTGTCCATTTTCATTCTTCCTCACCCTTCCGTTCCAGCCATCCCCCCTGCCTTGTCACTCCTAGAGGGATATTTGGATGTTTTTTGCAACACTTAACATTCCAGATTTGAGCCTCAATCTTTTCTTCTGTCTGTCCTGCCTGTATTATACAGTGAGCAGTAAGGCAGCAAACTTGATCTGAGGAGATGGAATAAGGCGTTGTGGGTAGATGGAGGAGCTTGAGACTAGAATCCTAAGTCTTATGAATGCGGCTGAGTCAGATCTGTAACCAGTCAGTGAGGAAGAATGAAAATGGACAACACAGATGCCAAGTTATGGTAAGTGTATAACTTCTAATTAACTATGCTCTTGGTCTCCCCATTTAATTGGAATATGAGACAGAGGATGGTACTAAGTGGCATACAGCCTAGAGGAGGGTAGTAACCAGCAGGGTATCGTGTACTGTTGAGGTCAATACTAATTATTGTCTTCATCACTGACACTGTGGTGGGTGAGCTGGTGAAGGAACTGCTTGTTATCTGGTAAAGCAAAGTTGAGCAGAAAATTGATCATTCTAGGACAGAGAGCTGCAGAATTTAGTCTTGAGTTTAAAAAAAAAAAAAAAAAAAAGCAGTTACCAACTCATTACAGCCAAGTGTGCCTCCAGGCGTTTTCTGCAATTACCTCCTACTGCTTCTCTGGGCGTCAAATATTCATGGTTCATATTTGCATTAATAATTCCAGAACCGTGTTACATACCAGGATATTTTGTCTTGAAGCATATGTGATGGCAAACACAATTGTATTGATATTTGACCTCTGTCAATGAGTATTTGCTAGAACTGTAAGGTGATAACTTCATTTTTTTTTAAAGGCTTCAGCCACGCCTACTGGGAGTTAAAGGTACACACTCCAAAGAGCTGTACCGGAGGGAATGAGTTAAGGTCATTGTGTGAAGGTGGCAGGAGAACTTTTGGCATACTGAGTTGATGGAAGTATCACTGACAGGAGCTGGTGATATTGTATACATTAGTCTAATTTAGTGTGATGTGTCTAGTTACACAGGGACATATCAAAATAGGAGACACTGCAGAGAAGGGCAGTGATTACTTGCAGAATAAAAGATGCTGCAGTTTGTCATCATGTGCTGAGGTAACATACTGGCTACATAAACAATGTGCAGGTAGAAGGGAGGAGCTCCTCCTCTGTAGGAAAAGTACTAGCACAGAATCCTCCGTCTTCTATTTCTTTCAGCTTTTCCCGGTTAGGGGTCGCCACAGCGGAACTCCAGTCCGCTAATGATTGGCAGTAGATTTTTACGGTGCCAGCCCAAACTTAAACGAAGGCACGCCCATTCACGCATGTCTTTCGAATGCCACTCTACCGCGGGGAGGACATGCAAACTCCACACAGATAGCGCTCCAGCCAAGAATCGAACGGGATAACCTCTTGCTGTGGGGTGACAACGCTACCGCTGCACCACCGCGAAATCCTCAATGTGAAGTTTTAATGGCACTGATAGTTGATGATGCAGCTTTACCCATCCCCCCAGTGTACATAGCACACAGTGGGGTAGATGATGATTAGAATGCTCTGCCCCAGGAAATAGTTTGTATGAGGGGAAAGCTCCATAGCAAAATGTAAACATTGCAGTGTCAGAAAGCGGAAGTATAACCGTATATGTAATGCTGGGAAAAATGTTAACTGTATAGCATTGTTCACTTTCTGTATAGCATTATTCACTTTCTGCAGTGAGACATGCGGACATGTTAACTGTATAAAATCACTGTAGTAGTGTAAGGTGCTGTGTACATGAGGAGTTTCAGCTATTAAAAGTGGAGTTGTGAAGGAGATGAGACTATCACTTGGCAGTTTATCCTGCCAAACTGTACCAGTATTGCTTTTTTCAGAAAATTGCTAATTTGTGCTGTTTCTTTGGTGATTTCTGTGTCTAGTTACTGCCTCTGTGTGGTATTGTGGCAGGAATATTGTAGAAACAGTACCCCACCTTAACTGTTGTGTAAGCTGTTGTACTTCCAGTCTGTGGTAGTAAAGTGTGTCTGACAACTAGTGGCTTAGCAAGGCCTCTCAGACAAGGTAATGCATGCAGCTAGAATTCTTGTGTTTGAAACTGGACTTAAAAATGCATGTAATGATTCTTTCCTGAAGTGTGTAAAACATGATTCCTCCTTACCATTTTGGGGTGTAGCCATGTTGGAAAAAAACGACAAATACATAGTGGTATATTATCCTAGTGTGACGGGAAATTGTGGTGCATACCAAATAACAGTATTTCTTCTTTTTGCAGATGGTGCCAATCCTTACACATTGAAACTCTGCTTTTCTACATCGTCTCATTTATGAAGAATTTAAAAAGGTTTTTCAGGCATTGTTGGTGTATAGCTACAGCAGTAGTGCAAAGGAAATAAAAAAAAAAAAGTAGTTTCTAATTTACTTTGTAGTAACAACAAACATTCAGCTGATTAAAAACACTTTGGAGGAAAGAGGCTACCAAAATAACACTATGTTCTCTCCCCACCAGACTAATCACTAATTAGCATTGTTTTTCAAGTTTGCAAATTGTTTATGAATGTTTTTATCAGTTTTGTTTGACAGACACATGCAATGATGTACAGGTAGTGTCTCTCTTGTCTTTTAAGGTAAGATTTATTTTGCAGGTTGTCTCTGGACAGTAACTTATCTGTAGGCCAATGTAAGCCTTTTAATTCTGAACAGGTGTTAACAAGGGACAAGAATATCAGGATGGTGTAGTTCACCAGATTTATAACTACTGTGTAAATAGTCTGATAACCATCCTGGTACAGAAGTGACATTGAAGTTATTTATATCCTAGTTGTAAGTTTATCTAAATGTTTTTAAATAAGAGGGATACTAAACTACTATATTCAGCTGATTCTAATGATGCAGTATAAATCAGTTGTTCAGTATCCTGCATGCATATACAGATTTTGACTAGCATCATTGGTCATGTTTTGAAATGTTCATTTATTTGATTATCTCTCTGTTTTTTGACATGCACAACTGCTTATGTCGTGGTATGGTTCTCAAAATGTTAACATTTACATTTGTTTTTAATGACAGCTGACTTTTAAAATAGCAGTGTTTGAAATTATAGTGAATCTTAATTAAAAGTCCTTGTCCCATGTTCAGTTTGTGACCATTTCTTGTATATTCAGTTCTCAATACTGTATCTAGGACAGTAATTTTGAATTTGTAAACTTATTTTTAAATTTGTTTATAAACTGTTTGAATTGTAAACATTCCTCTTGAAACAGGTGAATTAAACAGCATCTAATATTTACAGAGATACCACCAGTGATCAGAAATAAAGCTGTTATACAAAACAATTTTTAAGAAGATGACCTTTACACTGACCACTCCCTCTCCACCAAACTAATCACTAACATTGTTTTTCCACTCCTTCAAATGGAGCTCTGGAAGTTTGTACTGTAGCTACCAGTGATTGCATCCTGATCCTTTTAACAGTCTCGTTATATCCTCAGAGTTCAAACATATCTCTATCTCTAGGGCCACAACTGTTACTAATGAAGTGCAGTTTGCAAACTGTTCACATACACTGCATAGACTAATCCTTATAGCAGTCACATTGATTAGATTCCAAGTTTTAAACTGGAGTTTGTAAGTCACAAGAGCCGAAGAAGTTATTAATTTTTGTATCTTTGTAACCATTCAAGTTTCGCATTCATTCTGTCAGCTTGTTCATCCAGCTATGAGTCCAAGCTATGAGTGTGCCTGCTTGGTTGCTGAAATACAGAAATATGAAAATTACCATATAAATAGTATAGTTTCTGTTTAGCTGCACTAGACGGTCAGGTCTCCTTTGTTTATGTTGCCCATCATCATGTAAACTTTTTAAGATGAAATCTGTCAATAGCTGATGTCTAGCATGGTTTTGGAATTATTTATAAAATATGATCGGGCAGTATTAAAGGAAAACTCCACCTTCTCATACAGTTTAACTCCATCGTTAGGTTTCTTTACTCCCTACAGTGTCCTCCCAGATGGCACAGTGGTGCAGCGGTAGCATTGTCCCTTCACAGCAAGAGGTTCTCCGGTTCGATTCTTGGCTGGGGTGCCTTCTATGTGGAATCATTGTCCTCCCTGCATTTATGTGGCTTTCATCCAGGTGCTCTGGTTTCCTCCCACGTTACAAAGACATGCATCTGAAACATTTCTCCCCGGGCCTCCACTGAAAATTGGCTTTGTTCCAAGTCTGACTTTCCCGGTTAACAAATGTTAAATAAAAATTTTAAAAAGTATGGTTCCAGCATTGTGTATTTACAAGAAACCTGCTTGTAGTTTTTAAAACTTTTATTTCCTTGCATTGGAGTTGAAGGAAGGGGAAATCCCACCTTTTTACTCAACTTCTCACATACTTTGCAGAGAAATTCGTCTCCACCAGCATGACACAATGTGTAGTTTACCCTTTCAGATACTGCTGTCAATCTTAGATGGGTAATTAATCCTGCTAATGTCAGGAACACAGCAGCTGATATAAAAATGACAGAAAGCTGTGGAATTATTTCCACTGTTTTAATTGCAGAGGGGAGGAGAACTTAACACTCCCCTTTCATAGCAAAACAAAGCAATTAGATCAGTCAGGGGATTAAAGGCAATTGTCAACTCTTCTGACACATTTACATAAGCAGCAACACAGTATTGAAATTCTATGTTTTAAATGTTATTTATAATAGTTGTGTTAAGATAATTTGAGTAGTAGCAAAGATTTCTGTAAGATAGTAAATATTTTTTCTTGTAAAGTATAAATGCATTTAACATTTTGAAGCCCCCCCCCCACACACACACACACAGGCCAGAACTGCAGAAAGAGCGTTCAGTGGCAACCCTATCAACTAGGTACACTAATATTGTTCATAAAAAAGGTCTTTTATGCTTTGTGTGAAATCTTTCCAGAGGGGGATGCATATCTGGTACATGCAGATCCGTTGTGCGAGATTCCCACTGACTTTGAGTCAGTCCTTGCATTTATCAGAGAGCAACCATAATATACAACTGAATTTACTTTAACATACATTTGCTATGTGCCCTTGCATTAAGAACACTAAGAAAAGGAAACAACGAAAGGCCAGTACTGAGTAAATCCAACCGATGTAAATTTATTAAAACTGTACTGTTAAGCGCTTTTCGTTTAGCTCATAAGCTAAACTTCTTCAGACAAATACAATTCAAACAACCTTCATTTATATAGTCACACCCTTCAGTGCCTAATAAGCCCTTCTAAAAGGTACATCACTCAAACATTTGTGTTTTCAAAAACAAAACAACAGTTAACAGTAGGTAATGTTGCAATAATTCCATGTCATGTTAAAGTTAAAAGTAAATTTAATTCAATATATTATTATAGGTTCATAGGTTCATACTAGGCTATCTGCCCTAGGGCATTTATAAGCCTAGCCAGAGTGTGTTTGGCTTTCGCCACCCATTTTAAATTAATTTTGCTATGCCCTTTTTCGAGGTTAGTATACTGTGCCTCTGTCTAACAGTGATACCCAGGGTAAACCTACGATCTCCCATCCACTCATCAAGATTCCTCTTGAAGAGAGCCAATGAGGGACTCTGCCTAACCTGAACTGGGATTTTATTCCAGAGTGAAGGGAGCCTCTGGGTTATGAATCTGTCCCTCCAGCATGTCCTATTTATTTCAGTGCTGAGGTTCAAGTCTCTCGGCGTGGCTCGATGGGATTTGGATTTTCTGAGGTGCAGCATGTCCATTAATTCCGGGTTGGACATGGCTTTATACGTCAGGCACAGATCGCCTCTGAGCAGGCGGTATGCCACTGAGTAGAGCTGGAGTTTCTTTAACCGGGCAGCGTATGGCATCTGTTTGAGCCCTTTGATCCTCTTGGTGAGGTACTTTTGGGGTCTTTCCAGTCGCTGCAGGTGTCTGGTAAGGTACATCCCAAAAGGGGCATTGTACTCAATTATGGGCCTGATGAGGGATGAGTAAAGAGGCACAATGACCTCCCCTGATCTAGATGTGAATCCCTTCATGATTAGATGGGCTATATAAAATGTTTTTCTAACCACTTTGGCCACGTGTTTGTCAAATGAGAGATTGCTATCAACTTGAGTCCCCAGGTCCCTAATTACTTCTGTACTTAATGGATAACCACCTATGTGGTAATTTGTGGGCACTTTGTTTTTGCCAAAGGTGATGACTGTACACTTTTTGGCGTTTAGCTTGAGGCCATGGCTCTGGCACCAGTTGTCTGTTTCTATGAGGCCCTTTTGGAGGATGCTTGTGTTGGCTGGAGAGTCGATTATGGCTCCCAGTTTGCAGTCATCTGCGAACTTGGTCAGCCACAGTCCTTCCGTGTTGGCCTGTACCTCCAAGAAATATATACCGAACAAGTGAGGTCCCAGGACTGAGCCTTGTGGGACGCCACTTGTAACTGGTTTGGAGTCTGACATGGCTCCAGCAATTCTAACCATGTGGGTTCTGTCCTTGAGCCAGTTTGCAACCCATGTAGTGACATAGGGGTTTATATTTAAGCTGGTGAGCTTATCTATAATGCCCGAGTGTGGTATTGTATCGAAGGCTTTTGCGAGGTCTAGGTAGGCTGTGTGGACCACCTTCCCCCTCGTCAATGGCCTTGGTGACTGTTTCAGAGAAATCAACCAGGTTTAAGAGGCAGGATCTGCCCTTAACAAAGCCGAACTGGGTAGGATCCAGTGTCTGTAGGTCCCCAGTATCTTTGAGGTCCATGATGATCCTTTCCATAGCTTTGCAGACCAAGCTAGTCAGGCTTATGGGGCGATAGTTTCCAGGATCCGTTGAGGCACCAACTTTGTGGAGAGGGACCACTGTTGCTGTACGCCACTCATTGGGTACATATCCTGTAGTAAGGCTGAGATTGAACAGTAGTTTTATGTTTGGGTTTAGCTCTTCTTGGAGTTCATGTAAGACGCAGCCCGGGACACCGTCTGGTCCCATTGATGCTGTGTTTTTTGCTTTGGAGAGGGCGGCTCTTATCTGAGCATCTGAGATGTCAGGGGGGCAACACTCTGCTGCGATAGATATTTGCCCTTTTGGTGGGGAGGGAGAGTTTGCGCTGAACCTGTCAGCTAGGATGTTGGCAATGTCTGTGGGTTCAGTGTATTTTTTGTCATTTTGGGCTAATTCTGAGCATATCTGAGAATTCCCACCCAGGTTCCTAACATAACTAAAGAAAGCCTTGTGATTTATCCTTAGTGTCCTGTGCAATTTTTCTCTCGAAGCTGGCCTTAGACGATTTTATGAGTGCCCGTAGTTTTTGCTAATACTGATCAGAGATGCCTTCCCCTTTTGGGATTTTGCTCTATCATGTAGTAGCTTCCTCCTTCTATTGTATAGTTTGTTTATGGCTGGGGTTCACCAGACAGGACGTCTGCCTTTGGAGGATTGGGTCTAGGTTTTATTTGGGATTGCATGATCCATGCATTCCTGAAGGTGTTCATAGAATGCGTTTATAAAGGATTCTGCGGTCTGGGCCGTATTTTCCACAGGCCCGGGGGCTTTGAAGGATTCCACCTCGGTTTTGAGGAGTGTGAAATTTGCTTTAGAGAAGTTTTTCACTGTGGTTTTCTGGGCAGGGGGTGGGGTCGGGATGTGAATATCCAGTGAGATTAGTTTATGGTCTGATCTTACAAGTGAGGGATACACTTTTGGTCTGGAGCATAGATTCCCCATGTTGGTGATGATCAGGTCCAGTATGTTTTCCCCTCTTGTGGGAGTGATAACAAGTTGTTCCATAGCATTTGAGTTTATAAATTCTTGGAACCTTTGGGCTAGGGTGTTGGAGCTAGATTAATGCTCCCAGTCTATGTTTGGGTAGTTGAAGTCGCCCAATATAATGATGTCTGGAGAGACCTTCATATTTTCCATTGTTTTCAGGAAGGCCGAGTGGGGTTCCTGGGTTTGGGAGGGTGGTCTGTAGCAGGCTATAAACTGGAAGGCAGTTTTACCCACTGTTATTTGCACATGGATAGTCTCTGATGCTTCGTGCTGTGCCACCAACCTGGAGGTGTGGGTATCTTTGACGAATATTGATACTCCCCCCTCCTTTTGTGGTTCGGTCCAAGTTTTGGGGCTGAAAATCATGGTATGAGGTATAACCTGGTAGTGCTGGGGTGCTCTCGGGAGCCTTGAACCAGGTTTCTGTTACTGCACAGATATCGATGTTCTCTATGCTAAGGAGAGTTTCGAGTGCGTGCATCTTGAGGTTTAGACTTCTGGCATTGAGTAGCATTACTCTTAGTTTCTTATCCCTTGTGATACCTATGGAGATGGGTTTGTCTTTTGAGCCTTGCCTAAAAAAGGCACTATTGGGGTAGCAAGAGCCTTTGCCAATATCCGAAAGCGCAGGGGTGACAGGCGCAAGCAGTCCCTAGCAAGGCATCGTGGCTTGTCGAGCATGTCATCCCAGGCTGACAGGCATTGGATCCCCTTTGAATGACACCAATACTTAAGCCAGTTGTTGAAATTGATCATCTTGTCTTCATATTGTGGCATCATTCTTGGTGAGGGTAAGATGCTACTCAAGGTCAGGGTCATACCGCCCTGGGCTACATGCTCAGAGAGCTCCTCTGTCTCTCTTCATGTAGTCCAGGGAGGTACATCTCAGGTCATTCACACCAGCATGGACAATGACTGAGTCATATTTGTACTTGCCTTGGAGTGACCTGAGTGCTTGTGTTATGTGGCGGATCCTAGCGCCCGACAGGCAGCTCACTGTGACCTTCTCATTGTTCAGCCTGGTGAGCGGGACATCAGTGTGCCTGATGATAGTCACCTATTACAAGTGTATCAGGTGTGTTGTTTAGCCTTAAGGGCTGTGACTGACACACTGGCTTTGTGAGCTATGTGTTGCACGTGTTTTGTTTTGGGGTAGCAGTTGCTTGGGTGTCTGCTTTGGAGGTCTCTGCTGCTTAGGCAGATTTTTATTTAGAGCCTCCGAGTATGTTTTTGTGTGTTTGTGTTTGGTTTGCTGTCGTGGTAGGTCTATGTGAGACTGGAATTGTAGCGAGTGTGATTTCCTTCTCCTCCTGACTGGTTACGCCAGTACTGAGTTGAGAGAGCTTAGCCTCCTGTTTGGCTATATGGTTGCATCTCTCACATGTGTTGGAATTTGTTGGGAGGAGGAGAGGGTTGTGTGTGTACATGAGGCAGTTGTAACATTGCCTCAAGATTCCCAGATTCACCAGCTGGACCGCAGAGGAGATTGACAACTGACCTTTGGACATGATAGAATAGTATTGGGAATTCCTTTATAATTGAAAAAATGGCCAATGGGGAACAAGGTACTCAAGGGGAGTTTGTGAAGGTGTAGTGCTTTTAATTTTTTAGTGCTGACTTAGTGAGCAAGTGCCTGGTAACTTAAATGCAAAAACGACAAACAGTAACATCTGAAGTAGGAGATTCATTTGTCTGCAACCTGTGGGTTATGGATCCGATATCGGATCCGAACCGGCATGATTATCCAGCTATGGATCCGAGCTCTTAGCTCCTCCCCTCACCCATAATGCCCTGCTCTCCCTACATGACCTCAGATCTAGTTTGCCGCGCTGGTAACCAGGTCTTGGATCTCTGAGCTCTTCAGCTAAGTGATATTTAAAACCTAAAGAAAGCTTTAATTTGTATTTTTGTTGTGAGTTTTGAGTGATTGTGTTAGGTTTCCCTTTATCTTTTGATAGTTTCAGTTTAAAATTTTTAATTTTAAAACTTTAAGTTTATACCCTCCCCTCGCTGGTCGGAGTTTCTGTTTGAGTGTTTTGTTTGGGGCCTTGTGTGTGTGTTAGTTTAGTACTAGTTCTCTGTCTTTTGTTTTTTTTGTAAACAAAAAAAAAAAGACTTTATTATGTCAGAAGCCCCTAAGGCAATATTTTACAAGTGCTCCGAGTGTGGCCATAAGCTTTCCCCTGCTGATGGCCACACTCGGTGCGTTCGATGCCTTGGGGTTGAACACCTCACTTCTGGATGTTCCATTTGTGCAGGGTTCAACCCCAGGGCATTGAAGGAGCAGAGGTCGAAGCTGGTCCTGGCGGGACTTCTACCCCCGGACTCTGCTTCGGCTCCCGCTCCTGTGGTGGATACCGTGGCCTCGGTTCCCTCCTCGCCTGCTCCCCCTCCTCCACCTGGGACTCAACCTCCCGCTGCTGGGTTGGAGGAGAGAGAGGCAAGAAAAAAGGATCGGAGAGAGAAGCACCACAAGCGGCGGGCTGAGACCTCCGTTTCGGCCCCGCCAGCTAAGCGGGCTTCTCCTCCGGCCTCCTTGGCTGCTGCCCCCCCCCCCCCTGCTCCGGTCTCCGGTCTGCTTTTCACCGGGGCCTGAGGAGGAGGAGGAGGAGACCCGATCTCCGTCGAAGCTATCGAGGAGGCATTCAAGGCCTACCTCGGTAGCCTCTTCGAGATCCACGTATAGCCTTTCCGACGCCGATCTGAACCGGATGATGAGAAGGTTCATCCAGGCCCAGATGCAGATGGGAGTGCTCCTGCCTCCCCCCCCCCTCTGGGGGGGGGAGCTCGACCCCATTTTTCAAGCCTATAGCTCCTGAGCCAGGCAGCTTCGGAGCCGGGGGTGGGTCGGCGCCGATAGTACTAGGTACTTCGGATCCGACCCTACCCTCGAGTGTTTCGGATCCGACCTCTCGGAGCCTGGCTCCGAGCTTTGGATCCAGGGGACTCAGTGTGCCTTCGGCGCAGTCTGTGTCGGAGCGCACTGGTCCCTCGGATCCGAGTGTCTTGGGGCCGGCTCCGATCCACTCTTCGGATCCGAGGGGGAGCCGACTTTCGGATCCTTTGGTCGAGCCTGGCTCCCCCTCGGCTTTTGATGTAGTGGAGAGGGCTCTGTTGAGGGCTTCCTGACCCCCGGCACTTGCTTCGGCTCTGTCCCGTGCTCCATCTGCACTGGGTCAGGCTTCCACCATCCGGCCACTGGGACAGCTCGCTTCAGTGCCCCAAGCTGTTCCTTTAGAACAAGACACTGCTTGCGAGGGCTCCTCGGACAGCCCCCCCCCGAGGAAGCCCCACGCAAGCATACGTGTAAAAGGAGGCACATAGACTCCCCCGAGTCTTTTAACTGAAGACACGGATTTGGAGGAAGGGGAAGGCTCCCCAAGATCACCCCCGAGGATGTCTCCTTTGGAGACATCATGGAAATGCTTCGCATAAGGGGGGGGTGGTCTGCCCCCAAGTCTTCCTCGGACGAGTCCGTGTTCTTGGAGGCATTCGAAGCGGGCCCGTCTACCTCTTGGGTGTCCCCTCCTGCCGACCCCCTGGTGGACCTTATTACCACCAGGGCGTGGAAGGAACCGGACACCGTGGAGCCAATCCCCAAAAGGCCAGACCGAATCCTTAGCCCCCCTGCAGACCGTGCCCACTGGAGTAAGGGGCCCCCCGTAGATGCCATGTTGACGGCAGCAGCCACCAAGAGGGAGCTCGCCCAGGAGGGAGCCTCAGTCCACCCTCTGAGCAAGGAGTCTCGGATGATGGACTGCTTGGGGAAGCGAATGTTTAGTTCAGCGACCTTCTCAGTGAGGGCGCTCAACTACCTGGCACATGTTATCAGGATGCAGCGCGATCTTATTAAAGAATACGCTGCATCCCCCCTGAGTCCATGTCGGAGGAGGACAAACTGTTGCATTCAACCCGTATGGCCACTCTTCGATCCGTGACGAATACCTCTATGTGGTTGCTGTCCCATGCTACTGAGGGAGCTGCTAGAGCTGCAGGAGTAGGCCTAGTCACGAGACGCCAGGCCTGGCTCCGCCATTGCGATTTCACGGAGCCCTTCAAGGTGTCCTTCGCGAACGCCCCCTTCGATGGTTCTGCCCTGTTTGGCAAGACGGTTCGCGACACCTTGACCCATAGCGAAAAGGACGGGAAGACACTGTCTGCCGTCGGAATCCGCTTCTCTGTGCCCCAGAGGCCCTACTCTAGGAGCCAAAAGGGCCAGAAGAAGATGTGGTTCCGGAAGTCGCAGCAATCCCAACCCGCTCCGGACAACCAGTCCTTCCGTGGCAGAGGAGGACAGGGAGGACGCCGCCCCAGGGGCAGAGGGGCTCCCAGGAACTTCGGGTCCAGAGAACCTTTCTCTGAACGGCCCACGCAGCAGCCCTGAAGGGTTGCCCGATTGCTCCACTCTGGAGGCAGTCGGGGGACGTTTTTCGGAGCACCTAGCGGCATGGGAGTCCATAACATCAGACCGCTGGGTCCTCCGCATTATATCCAGAGGATACAAGATCCCCTTTCATCACATTCCAAAATTAAAATCCCTCCCCGACGTTCCACCCGGTCAGTGGGAGGCCGCTTCGGCAGAAATTGGCCATCTGCTGGGGAAAAGAGCCATCCAGCCCGTCCCCCCAGACCAGATTGGATCAGGGTTCTACTCCAGGTTCTTTTTAGTGCCAAAGAAGACGGGGGACCTAAGACCAATTTTAGACCTGTCCCTGTTAAACCTGGCAGTTCCCAAGGAGAAGTTCCGGATGGTCACCTTGCAATCCATCCTCCCCTTCTGGGAGAGAATCAATGGATGTGCTCTATAGACCTCAAGGACGCGTACTACCACATACTAATGGACAGACGTTCCAGGAGGTTTCTTCGCTTCCGGCTGGGAGCCAGTCACTACCAGTTCAGGGTCCTTCCCTTTGGTCTCACCACAGCCCCCAGGGTGTTCACCAAAGTATTAGCAGTGATTGCGGCCCACCTGAGGCTTCAGGGGTTGCAGGTCTTCCCCTACCTGGATGACTGGCTCCTTACCGCCCCAACAAGGCATCTACTATCATTGACGTGAGACTCTTTTCATCTAGCTCCCCGCCTGGGCATCACGATAAATGTAACAAAATCCAACCTGGCCCCTACTCAGCTGATAGATTTTATAGGTGCCAGGTTAGACACGAGGGAGCTAAGAGCCTTCCTCACAGTCGACAGAATTCAAAATTTGCGACTCCAGGTGCGGGCCATCCTCCACTCCAGTTCTGTTCCAGCGGAATTTGTCCTGAGGGCTCTAGGGTCCATGGCGGCAGCAATATCTCTTCTTCCTCTCGCCAGGTTCAACATGCGGGTCCTTCAGTGGACACTTCAAGTTCAGTGGTCTTACCTTGCTCTACCTCTGCATCATCCCATTGCGATCAGCAAGGCTTGCAAGCGGTCCCTCTTGTGGCTCCACTCACAGGATCTCCACGGAGGCCGCCCCTTTTGTGCTTCTCCCCCTCCCGCCACGGTGACCACGGACGCCTCCCGCCTCGGGTGGGGGGGGCATTTTGCAGGCAGGACGGTCCAAGGCACGTGGAATGACTCTGAGACCTCCCTGCATATCAATGTTCTAGAGGTGAGAGCAGTGCTTTTGGCGTTGCGAGCACTTCAGGCCTTTCTTCCCCTAGGAACAATTGCAATTCAGTCAGACAATATGTCGGTGGTCTGGTACATCAACAAACAGAGGGGAACCAGGTCTTATCCCTTATGTCGAGAAGCCATGAGAGTGTGGGAATGGGCGATCTCCACCAACCGCTTTCTCATCGCAACGCATATTCCGGGTCGGTCCAACATCCTTGCGGACAAGCTCAGTCGCACCATTCTCTCCCCGTATGAGTGGTCTCTCAATGCTCAAGTAGCGAAACGCATCTTTGCACTGTGGGGAACTCCTTGTTGCGATCTTTTTGCGTCTCCCTTTAACACCAAGTGTGACAGTTTTTTCGCTCTAATCCCTCCGCCAGGGGATTCCACAAGAGACGCTCTGGTGCATGCTTGGCCTCCCGGTCTTCTTTACGCTTACCCCCCTTTGCCTCTGATGCTCCAAGTTCTTCAGAAAGCCTCTCGGTTGGGGTGCAGAATGATCCTCATTGCCCCATTCTGGCCTCGACAGATCTGGTTCCCTTACCTAAGGTCTCACTCGGTGAATCCACCTTGGATTCTAGATCCCATTCCGGATCTGATATCGCACCCATCGAACCTACCAACTCCGAATCTGGACAACCTGAAGCTGACTGCTTGGCTGCTCCAGTTCCACTCCTAATTAGGACTCCCGGTATCTCGTCCCCCGTTAAGGCCATCGTGGTAGCGGCTCATAAACCATCTACCAGGAAAGTTTACCGCAGTAAATGGAAACGATTCTCCATTTGGGCGGAGCGGCAAGGTCTAGATCCCTTCACCGTTCCCCTTCCTATGGTGCTAGACTTTCTAACCACTCTTTTTAATGATGGTGTCAGTAGTTCCACGGTCAAAGTGCAGCTCGCGGCCATTTCTCATCATGTTGGTCATGACTCTGGACCTCTTATGTTTGCCAAATTGTGTAAGATCTTCCTAAAAGGCACCTTTCTCCTTAGACCCCCTATCAAACATGCGGTCCCTCCATGGGATCTTTCTTTGGTTCTTCAGGCCTTGACCACTCCCCCCTTCGAACCTGCGGCCACAGTAGATCTAAAATTCTTGTCCCTCAAGACTGCTTTTTTAGTAGCCATTACTTCGGCCAAAAGAGTTTCGGAGCTTCAAGCCTTATCCATAAAGCCTCCTTACTTGATCTTCCATCCGGACCGCGTATACCTCAGGACCAATCCCTCCTTTCTTCCTAAGGTAGCTTCAGAAGCAAACATTAATCAGTCCATTAACCTCCCTGTTTTCTTTCCTAAATATCAAAACAAGAGTGAATACAAGCTGCATTCCTTGGATGTTCACAGGCAGCTTCGTTTTTATCTTAACAGGACGGCTGGTCATAGGCAATCCAACCAGTTGTTCATTTCCTTTGCCAAATTCAATCTGGGTAAGCCAATTTCCAAAGTCTCCTTGTCACGCTGGATTTCGCAGTGTATTCTTTTAGCTTATCAAGCTTCTGGGAGGCCCGCACCGGAGGGAGTCCATGCCCATTCGACCCGGTCAGTTTCTATCTCAGCGGCCTTTAAGGCTAGGATTCCTCTGGATGACATTTGTTCAGCAGCCACTTGGGCTTCATCCCATACCTTTATTTCTCATTACAAGCTGGATATCACATCTAGAGGTAGAGCATCCTTTGGCTCAGGGTGCTCGAATATCCTTCCATGACGCCCAAGATTCAGGTAGCTGGGGACTCTGTCCCACAGGTTGCAGACAAATGAATCTCCTACTTCAGATTTAGAAGTTATGTACTTACCATAATGTTCCATCTGAGTAGGTGGATTCATTTGTCTGCAACCATCCCGCCCTCCTATCCCCCTGGCCTTGTCAGTTTCCTGCATATTTCGTGTTACCCTTTCCAGGGTATTTTGATTCAGGGCAAACTCTATCTGAGGTCATGTAGGGAGAGCAGGGCATTATGGGTGAGGGGAGGAGCTAAGAGCTCTGATCCATAGCTGAATAATCATGCCGGTTCGGATCCGATATCGGATCCATAACCCACAGGTTGCAGACAAATTAATCCACCTACTCAGATGGAACGTTATGGTAAGTACATAACTTCTAATTTCTTTCAAGTGAAACAAGGAAATAAGTACAATAAGCAGTGCAGATATCACTAGGGATCCACAGAAGCGCTGAAAAGCCGCGTTTTAGGTAGAATTAGCGTTTCAGGGAAATAACAAGCAAACAAACAACAAGCATACAAACAAAGCTAGATTCAGCAGGCCCGGATCTAGTCCATGCCACAGCAAACAAGGTGCACCAATTTCAGTAAGAAACAGTTCAAATATGCAGGCACTATAAGCCTTTAACCAGAAATTCCCAGCTCAGAAGGGCAGAGTCCAGCCTCTCCTCCCACAAGAATGCAGACCATGAACCTTCTTAATGTAAAATAACTGGCCTGAAGCCCAAGTGGTTAAACCAGAACTAATACACTTTTAGAATAACAGACACTGAGCCCTCAATTAGCAGTTCCCAACTCAGAAGGATGTAAGCTACCTGTCCTCCCACCACAGTGCAGGCCACAAACCTTCCCACTGCAAAACAACTGGTCTGAAGCCCAAGTGCTTAATCCAAAAGACTTAGAATGATAGTTACTCTTTAATCAAGTAACTACCACAGTAATAAATACAGCTGAATACTTTAAAGAATGCCTGGATTAGTGCTCAAGTTATACAAACAAAGCTAGATTCAGCAGGCCTGGATCTAGTCTATGCTACAGCAAACAAGGTGTACCAATTTCAGTAAGAAGCAGTTCAAATATGCAGGCACTATAAGCCTTTAACCAGAAATTCCCAGCTCAGAAGGGCAGAGTCCAGCCTCTCCTCCCACAAGAGTGCAGACCACGAACCCTCGTAATGTAAAATAACTGGCCTGAAGCCCAAGTGCTTAAACCAGAATTAATAGACTTTTAGAATAACAGACACTGAGCCCTCAATCAGCAGTTCCCAACTTAGAAGGATGTAAGCTTACCTGTTCTGCCACTACAGTGCAGACCAAAGAACAAAAATTGCAGCAGAACAACTCTCGAAAGCAGGAGTAGGTGCCACAAGTGTATCCTGAGTAAGCGAGCTTCCAAGTCAAGTAACGAAACCAAAAGTTAACTTCAGAAACTGAAGTAAAAACCACGCTGGTACGTTTAGCAGTAGATGAAATCCAAAAGTTTTAATAAAACCCAAACCGGAAAGGTAAAAACAAGGCAAGTAATGTAAAACGCTCACAAATGCGTTTTTCGTTCAGGACACCGCACAAACCTTCTTAATGTAAAACAACTGGTCTAAAGCCCAAGTGCTTAAACTAAAAGGCTTAGAATGAGTTACACCAAGCAGTAATAAATACAACTGGAGTACCTTTAAGATGACACAAAAGCAAAATAAAGTAGGAAGAAACACAAGTACAGCAAAAGCAGATAAAAAAAATTTAAGTGGAAAGAGAGAAAGGAGTAGTAGAAACTAAGCTGATTGGCCTTCTCAAATGTTCTCCCTGTACTGGGTAGAATGAGGTAATGACACTAGACTGGGAGGAGGGTCCCAGATCAAATTTATACTAGGGGCGGGCAACTGCAAAGCCGCCAACTATAAAAACACTATACCAGCAGGGAGGCAGGGTGGGAAACAAACTGCAGAAATGTTTCTCACAGCTGAAAAGCAGCAGTGAGCCTTTAAATAAAAGTTTTAAACAGCTAAAGGAGCCTCTAGAAAAAAGTTTAACTGCAACAAGTTATCAAAAACAAACAACCCAACAGATGCTTTAATAAAAGTGGACAATTTCCAGTTAATACCTCACACACAGTGAAACTAGCTAGAAAAATACACAGTACACAAAGTGCTATAAATAACAAAGAAATAAAGAACAAAACAAACAAAAAACAGGATACTTAATGTTATATATTATAGCTCCGAGTTTCCTCAGTGTCCTTCCTTCGATCAGTTCAGTGGGAAATGGCGGAACACTCACAACTGAACTTCTAAGGTAACAGAAAGTTGAAACCTGAGACAGCTTTTAAGAAAGAAATCTCAAAAGAACCAATGAGGTGCTTAGTCTAAGCTGTAGTCCAGGTGACCTCAGTCAGCCAATGACCTCAAACAATTCTCTCTTGTCTGTATCTCTGTATAAAAGGCTATATTTCATTTATTAAAACACGGGCAAAAAATAAATAGATTCTTTCCCCGTCATGGTGTTCAGCCTGATAATATATGATGTTGTGTAGTCCAATCTCACCTTCATTTTTACATATGAGGGGTTTGGAGCCGATCCTCGGCTCTGACTCGGCTGATTTGCAAACTTGAAGACTTCTGGTTGGCTCGTGGCTAAGCAAGTATCCCATAGTGCACCGGTACAAACCCCAGATCTTGTTGGCTGCGTCGAGTTCAGTTGTGCTTCTCTTGGCTCTGGCTAAGTGTTAAATTCTTTCTATTTACATATATAGTATTAGACTTAATATTGTGTTGTTAGAGTTGTTATTATCCTAGGCAGTTGTGTTAGCCCTTTAGGTGCAATCTTAGTTTAAACTTGTTGTTAGTCTGGTATCCTGTGTGCCAGTTTAGAGGTCCTTGTAGGCGCCGTTGCGCCTTTTTTTTTTTTTCTATATTAGGTAGAGTGTTAGATTTTGGCGGTTTTCTGCTGGTAGTTAACAGGAACTCCTGACCGTTATTGGGTCTCCATTTGACAGTCAGCTTGGGTGTTTCACTGTTGCAGTCATTACATTTGGGTTATCTGTTTGCAGTTAGCCCTCAGTCGGCCTGATTAACAAATCTTGGGTCCTACGTCGGTTGCTGTCCATGATGTCAGGTCGTCAGGGTATAAAACATGCAGCCGACACCATTACGTCAGTCTTTTTTGCCATGCGGTGCCCGAAGCAGAAGCAGTTCACAAGTGCCGGTCGGCCATCTCCTGAAATTTTCGTTTTCGAGTTTCAGAACCAAAGTCTTCAACTAAAGCCAAGTACCCCGTTGGGGAAACTTTTTCTTGCTCCTTACCAATGTCAGTTAATAATTGCATTACTTGTGGAAAGCAAGTACCTCATAAAGATTTTCTTTCGTACTGTATTCCTTGCCTAGGCCCTGACCACGACGTACCTTGCTGTCGGTTTTTTGCTTTATTTAATCAGTGCACTATCCGTCTGTATATTTTCGCCTCTAAATGTTTTAGTTCTCAGTTTAATTATCCAGAAATGTCGTCGGTTAGCCATCCGACTACCGGGATTCCGAAAAAACGCAAAGATAAAGCCAGGCCGCTGAGGTCCAAAACTGCCGAAGACGCTTCTCCTAAGCCAGTCGCCAGTTTGCTGGTACTCAGTGAGGCGCTTTCGCAGCCCCTGATGCCTGCTACTTCTGATTCGCAGGCCTCTACCGAGACCCATTCGTTCGGTATGCTGCGAGATGCTTCAACTATGGAACCCGCGGATGTCTCTACCTTGGATGGGTCCGGAGCCACTGTGCAGGCACCAGCTTCTGAGGGTGTATTCAGGTCTATGGACATTCATATTAAACCGATGCCTCCTTGTTTACTTAGGCCTAAATCTCGATCCATGCCTAAAAAACGGTGCCCAGGCCACATGCTCAGGCCTCTATGCCTAAAAACAAATGATAAGAATGGCTGAAGATCTAATAACTCTAATCAGGGGTAGCCAACCCCCCCTGTCTAAGCGGCCTAGGACTGAAGTTGATAATGAATCTTCTGACCAAGATTCTGATTTTTCTGATTCTTCTCATGATCTGGATTTGCCCTTAACTTATGAAGATTCAGATGCAGAGGACTCCATTCCCTCCGCTTCCCCTCCTGAGGATTTTTCTTTTAGGGAAATCTTACATACTCTTAACAGAGCATTTCCACTAGGAAAGCCAGGATTTTTCTGATTCAAAAAAGAGGCTTAGGGATTTCCTACTCTACCACAGCACAGGCCTTTAGCTATTCCTCCTGTACTAGACATTGTTGATGCTTTTTCGGAATCTAGTTTGGCCCCTGATTCCCTGCCTCCTGCTCCCAGTAAACCTGACAGATACTACAAGTTCCCAGAGTCCCACAAGTTCCTTTTTAAAAATCCTATTGCAGATCCAGAGACTATTTCACAGGGGCCCAAGGGCATTAAGGCTTCTACTGCTAAAAATCCTACCTCTTCTGATAGAGACTCCAGGGCGCTGGATAGATGGGGTAAGAAGGTTTACACTTCTTGGCCAATTAGGGCTTTTAATTGCCAATTTCATAAAGTATCAGCAACATGTTATTGGACTGCTTAAACAGAAAATTATGATTCCTGACTCTGTGGAAAATAAAGAATTATAGGATTTAATGCATTCTGCTGAACAAGTTGGAAAACATACTTTGCAATGTGGCTTTGATTCATTAGAGGTCTCTTGCAGGGCTGCTGGTACTGGGTCTGTGCTCAGAAGGCGTGCTTGGCTTAAGGAGCAATCTTTGCCTGATCATGTTAAAGCTAAATTGTTGGATGCTCCTTTAAACCAGGACTGCCTGTTTGGCAACAAGGCTGAGGAAGTTCTTAAAAAGATGGAAGATAAAGCTAACTATGCAAATTGTTACATATTTTTTACAAGTTCAGCCTCCTAGATTTAGTAGGCACTGGCCCTCTAAGAATTGGTCCTATCCAGCCCCTTCCAGGTCTTCTCATGCCAAACCCAGACACAGCATAATCCCCAGGTTTCAATCCCAGGGGACACGCACAACTAAGCAGTGGGGGGCCTCCACTTCCAAATCTGGGAATAATAAGACTCCCCCTATGGTAAACTGTCTCAATGACTTCCTTTTACAATTTCCAAGCATTTATCAACTGACTGCCCCTTTGGGGGGAAAGATTGCTCTTCAGGCAAAGAATTGAACTCATTACCCAGGACAAATGGGTTTTAAATGTAGTGTCCCAGGGATACAGATTTCACTTCCACACGTTGCCAACACCAAGCGGGTGGCTGGACCTACCACAAAATCAGTGGGCAGAGGCCCGGAAACAAGTACTTTCTCTCTCTTAAGCATGGGGGCTATTCAACTGGTAGCAGAAGAGGAAAAGGGACAAGGTATCTACTCAAGACTTTTCTTGGTACCCAGAAAAGACAATTCATGGCATCCTATCTTAGACCTGTCTACTCTAAACACCTTTTTGGAGATTCCAAAATTCAAGATGCTGACTCTTCAATTACTTCCTATGCTAGGCAAAGATGCCTGGATGGCAACACTAGATTTAAGAGGTGTACCTGCAGATCCCAATCAGGGAATCATGCCGTAGATACCTACGCTTCAAAGCAGGCTACATGCACTGTCAGCTCTCTGCACTGCCCTTTGGCTTATCTACTGTGCCCAGGGTATTCACAAAGTGCCTAGCTCCAGTTTTTGAATTTTGCAGGCAAAGAAATATTCAAATGTACGCATACCTGGACGACTGTCTAATTCAGGCAGAAAGCCAGGACATACTTTTGAATCATCTGGCCTTTGTACAAAGGGTTCTAACTTGTCTGGGGTACACCATAAATGAAAAGAAATAATACCTGGTTACCCTGTCAACAAATTATATTCCTGGGGGCAAGCTTGAATACAGTTTTCCAGATGGCTTACCTCACACTAGAGAAATAAATTAATTTGACAACCTACTTCAAGCAAGTGGCCACAAAAACCCTGCTCATCTGCAAGACAAATACTGCAAGCCTTGGGGTTCATGGCCTCCTGCATTTTTCTAATTCCATATGCAAGACTGCATATGAGGAAACTACAGTGGTATCTAAAAAGCCTATGGTGTCAACATTCTCAAGACCTAGAAACAGTGATTCCTATCATACCTTGCCTACGCCTAGAGTTCCTTTGGTGGGCAGAATCCTGCCACCAAAACAAGAGACTACCTTTCACACCACTCCCTGCCGCCCAAACCTTAACAGACGCATCAGACTATGCATGGAGGGTTCACCTGTCAGGGAAGTGCATTCAGGGCAAATGGAACCCAAGTCAAATGCACCTACAGTTTAATGAAAAGGAAGCGTTAGCTGTACAGAATGCTCTGACAGCCTTCAAGGACTACATTCTTCCAGGACAACTAATGGTAAAGACTGACAGCACCACTGTTATGTGGTACATAAGCAGTGGGGTACACTTTCTTACCCCCTCTGCAGACTAGCCATGGCATTGTGGAACACAACCTTGAGCTACCAAGTGCACCTACAAGCTCAATTCCTGCCAGGAAAATTAAATACATGGCAGACGGACTAAGCAGAAACCCCATGGACCCACATGAGTGGAAACTGGAGTCAAGGCTTTTCAACATGTTGACAAGCAAATGGGGGAGCCTAGATATAGACCTGTTTACCTCTCCCCAAAACTACCAATTGGACAAATGTTGCCCAAGGACTCCCCACAAACAAGCTGGAAAGTGGATGTTCTGTCCTTCAACTGGAAAAACCTATCAGTCTATGCCTTCCCCCCTCTGCTCTCCAAAGTACTACTAAAGATCAAACAGGACAAACCAAGGATGATTTTGATTGCTCCAAACTGGACGCACCAACACTGGTACCCCCTCCTGCGCAGTGTGTCACTGTTATCTCCATGGCACCTGCCTCAGACTCCTTCCCTGCTGTCTCAGCAGGAGAACCAGATTCTGCACCCTCAGCTTCTTACATTGAACCTTGCAGCCTGGCTAATTACCTAATCTCTCTTTTACCATCCCTCAGCAAACATGTGATGGATATTTTAGAGGCAAGGAGGCCTGTTGGCCAAAAATTTGAGACCACCCCAGGAGAGCTCCAACCCCTGCCTGGGACCTTAACTTTGTCTTTGAGAAACTCACTCTACCTCCTTTCTAGCCAGCTGCTTCTGCAGACTTAAAATTTCTTTCTTGGAAAACAGCTTTCCTTTTAGCAATCACTTCAGCTAGAAAGGTATCTTATTTACAGGCCCTAATGGCAGTGGAGCCTTTCATCATCTTTCATGCGGACAGGGTGTCCCACAGAACCAATCCATCCTTCATGCTCAAGGTGGTATCCAGTGTGGCTCTTAATCAGTCCATTCATTTGCCAACCTTTTTTCCCAATCCAGAAAATAAAGGGAAACTGATACGGCATTCCTTAGATGTGAACATACAACTTAGGTTCTACTTGGACAGGACTAAACCTTAAAAGAAATCTAAACAACTGCTGGTGGCATTTGCTGCAGGGGCAGAGGGGAAGGCTATTTCAAAGCAAACCATTTCTAAATGGATAAGCCATTGCATTAATTTCTGCTACAAGCACCATGGAAAACCTACCCCCAGGGGATTAGACCTCACTCCACCAGGGCTGCATCTACTTCTACAGCCTTTCTCCGAGGCATCCCTACCAGGGACATCCTAGAAGCTGCTACCTGGATTTCTGTACATACTTTCACCAAGCATTATCACTTGCCAATTTTCTCTAAATCCAGAGCTGGCTACCACTGCAGTTTTGCAGGACCTTGTAGCTGGCCCTAATGCTATCTAAATTCCTCCTCCCAACCATAGCCTTGGGAATCTACCCAAATGTAATGACTGCAACAGTGAAACACGAAGAACATAGTACAGTTGTGTACACTTACCATAAATGTAGATGTTAGAGTGTATTCACTGTTGCAGTCCTGGTTTCCCTCCCTCCTTTTTGGTGTGTTTGATTTTTTGCTGGAGGTATATCTTTGTACTTTTATATTTAATTGCTTCCCATTAGGGGGGGCACCTGACATCTGGGGCAAGAAAAACTGACGTAATCGTGTTGGTTGCATGTTTTATACCCCTGACAACCTAACGTCTTGGAAGAAGGGACAGCAACCGACGCAGGACCCAAGACTTTGTAAATCAGGCTGACTGAGGACTACTTGTAAGCAGATAACTAAAGTGTAATGATTGCAACAGTGAATACACTCGAACATTTACATTTATGGGAAGTGTACACAGCTGTACTTTCTTCAGTGATTGTATTTTTGGCGGGGATCCGCTTGTTACTTAGGGTTGGCATTTCCATGCCTAGTACGCTAGTTATTATTACATTTTTTCTAATTAGTCATTACAGCTTCTGTGTGCGTGAGTTTTCCCTTTCTGGTCTGTTTAAATTAGAAGACCTAGCTTTCTGTTCCACCGGCCTAGGCCCGTTTAAGTTAGTGGACCTAGTCCTTGTGGTTCTTCCTTCTGTAGGGCTAGGCCCGTTTTAGTTAGATGACCTAGTCCTCTCTCCTCCTTCCTTTCCTGGGTGTTGCGTGTGTGTGGAATGTCTAAAGAGAGTAAGGAGCACAAACCTTCAGGTTTTAAGAAGTGCATGAAATGCTCCCAAAAGATGTCTTTAACGGATGGCCACAGTAGCTATGTCTACTGTTTAGGGGCCATCCACTTGCAGGAGTCTTGCTTGTTCTGCTATGCTTTCTCACCTAGGGTGTTACAGGAGAGAGAGAACAAGCTTATAGTCCAGGGTCTACTAAAACCA
Source organism: Protopterus annectens (assembly GCF_019279795.1). Lineage (NCBI taxonomy): Eukaryota > Metazoa > Chordata > Ceratodontiformes > Protopteridae > Protopterus > Protopterus annectens. The sequence goes on along the minus strand of NC_056727.1, from coordinate 535,104,601 downwards.
TCCTTTGAGGAAGTTCTATCCAGTTCTTCGGCTTCCTCCAAGTCTGGCAAATCTAAATCTTCAAAAAGGCCTTCTCCGGCACCAGCTGGTGTCTCTGAGCCGCCTCCTAAACAGTCAAAATCTGCCTTCTCGACTCCACAGCCTTCAGAGCCTAAGGAGAGCACCATTATGGTGTCAGTCTGTTCCAAGTGTTTCTGAGCCGACCTCCAAACAGATTGAATCAACAGTTGAATCTGCTACTCTGAGCTGGTCTGTCGATTCCCTACCGGTTTCCATGTTACTGAAGTCTCCAGTGCCCCCTAGGTCAAGATCCCCTACTATATCTTCCAGGAGCCTTTCGGAAGAAGCTCTGGAGAGGGTAGTGTTGAAACTCTTGAAGTCGTCTGCTTTACCAAAATTCTTGTTGGCTCCGACCCAGTCGGCTCCGGCACCACTCGATCCAGCTTTGCCCTTGTCTGCTCTTCCTCCTCCGAGCCAGGTTTGCTCTTCGGAGCCAGAGTGCTTGGTGCCACCGGAGGAACTATCTGTTCCAGCTCCCTTTGTTGCTGCTTTGGAGCCGTGACACGCTCGGTGCCGACCGTCGTGTCCAGGGGCCGAAGCTCTCCTGTCAGCGCCAACTGGGAGGGTTGGAATCTATCTTCAGTTCCGAGCCTTCCTCTCAGTGCTTTGGCCAGGGTGAGCTCAGACCCTATATCCACCTCGGAGCCGACTGCTCTGGCTCTGAAGTCAACCTTTGTCTCTTCGGAGCAGAGAAGGTCTTAGGAGCCGGAGAGCTCGGCGTTTGAGATGATGAGGAGTGTGCTGTCTCATTCTCCAGCTCTTGCCAGTGGTACCAGCACTCTTCTCCCGGGAGCACCCACTTCGGTCTTAGCCCCTACTTTCTCCGGAGACAGAGACCCTCAGCCTCAGGAGCCATCGGCTGGTGGCCCCAACTCTTCTGAGGCCTCCTCGGAATATCCTTTCGAGGAGCCTCCCCGGAAGAGGTTATGTAAGAAGGAAGCATGTTGAGTCCCAGGATGAGTCGTTGACATCGGTGACGGACAGCGATGAGTCGGAAGGGTCCTTCAAGTCGTCCTCTGATGTCTCCTTTGTGGACATCCTGGTGATCTTTAAGCAGAGGTGTGACTGGCCCACTGTCAACCCTTCTGATGAGGAGTCTGTGTACCTGAAGGCTTTCGGGTCTCAACCTTCTGCCTTTTCGGAGTCTCCACCTTGATCTAGTTAGTCGAAAAGTGTGGGATACTCCTGATGCCATGGAGCCAGTTCCCAGAAGACCTAATAAGTTTCTGTCTGCCCCTCCTGGTAAAGAGTTTTTGTCTAAAGGGCGTTCCCATAGATGCCATGGTGGTGGCAGCCACAAAGAAGGAGCTGGCGGAGACTTCTTCCTCTCTTCATCCGCCAAACAAGGATTCTCGACAGATGAGCAGATTTGGGAAGCGTATCTTTAGTTCAGCGGCATTTACCTTTCGATCGTTGAACTATCTCACTCACTTCACGAGATTGCAGAGGGATCTCCTCAAGGAGTTAGGAGATTGTATACAGGGTGCGTGTACTGAGGGAGTCCCTGACAAGATTTCTGCTCAGTTGTCCACCTTAAATTCTATAGTGAACTCCTCCATGCGGCTTATCTCCTATGCCGCTGATGGAGTGAGTAGAGCAGTGAGTTCAGGAGTTGCCCTGAGGCGTCACTCCTGGATGCGCTTGTGTAATTTTGTGGAACCGTTCAAGTCTACTTTCACCAACGCCCCATTTGATGGTTCCTCATTGTTTGGTTCTAAGATGAAGGATACACTCACTCGGTGTGAGCAAGGAGACGCTTTCTGCCATGGGAGTACATTTTAGTGTTCCCTCTCGGCCATACCCCAAAGGCCAAAGAGGCGGTAAAATGTGGTTCAAAAAGTCCCAGAGGGTCTTTCCGGACACAGGGTGAACCCTCCTTCAGAGGCAGAGGAGGAGGATAAAATGGGAGATGTTACTCTAGAGGCAGGAGCGGTCTGCAATACCAGCAAGGCCGTGATTCCTTTCGGGGATGGCCTTATCAGCTCTCCTGATGTGGGGCACGACTGCATTTCTCTGGGGCTGTTCGGGGGTTGCATTTCTTTGTATCCAGAAGCCTGGCTAAATCTCACTCAAGACAAGTGGGTACAAAGAGTTGTTATCAGAGGCTATATCATACCCTTTTCCCTTCCACCGTTTGTTCCCAAGAAGATCCCTTATGTACCACCCAATCACAGGGATCAGGCAGCTGTAAAGATCTACAAGTTGCTCTTAAAATGTCATCCAGTCCGTCCCAGCAGACCAGATAGGATCTGGAACTTACTCCAGGTTCTTTTTAGTACCAAAACAAACCTGAGATTGGAGGCCAATATTGGACCTTAGCAGATTAAACGAATCCGTGAAGAAGGACAAGTTTCAGATGGTAACACTGCAGTCGATACTCCCGTTGTTAGGGAAAGACTATTGGATGTGCTCTCTAGATCTCCAGGACGCCTGCTACCATATAAAAGTGGACAGGGCGTGCTGGAGCCATCTATGCTTCCAGCTGGGAGCCAGTCACTATCAGTTTCGTACTCTGCCCTTTGGTCTCCCCACAGCCCCCAGGGTGTTCACGAAATGCATGGCAGTAGTGACAGCTCACCTGAGACGTCTGGGAATTCAGGTGTTGCCATATTTTGACGACTGGCTCCTGACTGCCCCCAACAGGCATCTACTCCTCCAAAACAGGGACACCATTATTCAACTTTGTGCTCAGTTAGGGATCTCCATAAATTGGGAAAAATCTGCATTATTGCCCTCTCAATCTGATTTTTATAGGCGCAGAGGGTAGACACAGTGAACATGACAGATGTTCTTCGTGTTTCACTGTTGCAGTCATTACATTTGGGTAATCTGCTTGCAGGTTGCCCTCAGTCGGCCTGATTAACAAAGTTTTTGGTCCTGCGTTTGTTACTGTCCCTTCTTCCATGACGTCAGGTCGTTAGGGGTATAAAACATGCAGCTGATGCCATTACATCAGTCTGTCTTGCCGTGCGGTGCCAGAAGCAGTTCGCAAGTGCCGGTCGGCCGACTCCTGAAATTTTTGTTTTCGAGTTTCAGAACCGAAGTCTTCAATTTACCCCATTGGGAAAACTTTTTCTTGCTCCTTGCCGATGTCAGTAAAAGTTAATAATTGCATTACTTGTGGAAAGCAAATGCATCTTATTTTCATTCGTACTGTGTTCCCTGCATAGGCCCTGACCACGACGTACCTTGCTGTCGGTTTTGTGCTTTAATCAGCGCACTGTCCGTCAGTATATTTTTGCCTCTAAATATTTCGATTCTCTGTTTAATTATCCAGAAATATAGTCTGTTAGCCATCCAACTACCAGGATTCCAAAAAAAGCAAAGATGAAGACTGAGACAGGCCACTGAGGTCCAGAACTGTCGACGGCACTTCTTCTAAGCCAGTTGCCAGTTCGCGGGTACTCAGTGAGGTGCTTTCACAGCCCCTGATACCTGCTACTTCTGATTCGCAGGCCTCTACTGAGACCCATTCGGAGTCCGGAATGCCACAAGATACTTCAACTATGGAACACGTGGATGTCTCTACCTTGGATGGGTCCGGTGCCACTGTGCAGGCACCGGCTTCTGAGGGTTTATTCAGGCCTGCAGTATTAAATCGACACCTCCTACATTACTAAGGCCTAAATCTCGATCCATGTCTAAAAAAACCGACGCCCAGGCCAACATGCTCAGGCCCCTATGCCTAAACAACCTGTGATTAAAATGGCTGAAGATCTAATAACTCTAATCAGGGGTAGTCACCCCCCCCCCCCAAGAGGCCTAGGGATGAGCTTGATTATGATCAGGATACTGTTTCTTCTTACTCTTCTGATGACTTGGATTTGTCCATACCTACTTAGGAGGATTCTGATGCAGAGGATTCTATTCCCTTTGCTTCCCCTCCTGAGGATTTTTCTTTTAGGGAAACTTTACATACTTAAGGGAGCATTTCCACTGAGAAAGCCAGGAATTTTCTGATTCAGAAAAGAGGCTTAGGGATTTCCTACTTAAACCTCAGCATAGGCGTTTGGCTGTACCTCCTGCACTAGACATTGTTGATCTGTTCTCGGAATCCAGTTTGGCCCCTGATTCCCTGCCTCCTGCTCCTAGTAAACCTGACAAATACTACAGGGTCCCTGGGACCCACAAGTTCCTTTTCAAAAGTCCTGTTGCAGATCCAGAGACTATTTCTCAGGGGCCCAAGGGCATTAAGGCTTCTACAGCTAAAAATCCTATCCCTTCTGATAGAGATTCCAGGGCGCTGGATAGATGGGGTAAAAAGGTTTACACTTCTGCAACCTTGGCAATCAGAGCTCTAAACTGCCAGTTTCGTATGTTAAAATATCAACAACATATTATTGGACTACTTAAACAGAAAATGATTCCTGACTGTGTGGAAAATAAAGATTTACAGAACTTAATGCATTCTGTTGAACAAGTTGGAAAACATACTCTGCAATGTGGTTTTGATTCTTTAGAGGCCTCTTGCAGGTCTGCTGTTACTGGGTCTGTGCTTAGAAGGCATGCTTGGCTTAAGGAGCAATCTTTGCCTGATCGTGTTAAAGCTAAATTGTTGGATGCTCCTTTAAATCAGGACCGCCTGTTTGGCAACAAGGCTGAAGAAGTTCTTAAAAAGATGGAAGATAAACCTAAATCTATGCAAACTGTTAAAGACTTTTTACGAGTGCAACCTCCTAGATTTAGTAGGCACTGGCCTACAAAGAATTGCTCCTTTCCAGTCCGTCCCAGGTCCTCTCAAGCCAAACCCAGACACGGCAAAAACCCCAGGTTTCAGTCCCAGGGAACTCTCAGAACTAAGCAGTGGTGGGTCTCCACTTCCAAATCTGGAAATAACATTACACCCCCCTATGATAAACAGTCTCTATGATTTCCTTTTAAAATTCCTAAACACTTACCTTTTGACCGCCTGTTTGAGGGGAAAGATTGCTCTTCATGCAAAGAACTGGGAACTCGTAACCCAGGACAGATGGATTTTAAATATAGTGTCCCAGGGATACAGATTTCATTTCCACACATTGCCAGCTCCCAGTGGGTAGCCAGACCTGCCCCCAAATCAGTGGGCAGAGGCTCAAAAACAAGTACTGTCCCTCTTAAGCATGGGGGCAATTCAGCTGGTGCCAGAAGAGGAAAAAAGACAATGTTTCTACTCCAGTCTTTTCCTGGTACCCAGAAAAGACAAATCATGGCGTCCAATCCTGGATCTGTCTACTCCTTTCTGGAGATTCCATGCTAGGCAAAGACGCCTAGTTGGCAACACTAGATTTAAAAGAAGCATACCTGCACATCCCAATCAGGGAATCTTGCAGAAGATACCTACACTTTAGAGCAGGCTACACGCATTATCAGATGTTATGTAGTCCAGTCTCGCCTACATTCTTACCTGTGGGTTCGGAGCCGAACCTCGGCTCTGACTCGGCCATACTATAGCTCGAAGTCTTTCAATTGGCTGGCCTAAGAAGGTATCCCATACTGCACTGCTCCCTTTCCCCTGATCTCGTTTGCCGCTCGTATAGCTCAGATGTGGTCTCGCTCTTGGCTGTGGCTAAGTATAACGTTTGGTCTTTTATTGTAATATTCTTGTTTCAAAAGCTATTTTCATAGCTCTGTGTTTGTGTGTGTACTAGATGTCCTTCAAGGATGCATCTGCAGTCATAACAAATGGGTTGTCCTGCCTCAGGCAGCCCTTTGGTCGGCCGGATTCCAAAGTCTGGGTCTGGCCTCGGCTGATGTCGCACTTCACCCGACGTCATAGCTGCTGGGGGTATAAAGGCATCAGCCGACGCCATTTTCCTCAGTCTTTCTTGCCGCGCGGTGCCTGAAGCAGAAGCTGTTCGCAAGTGCCGGTCGGTCAGATCCAGAGATTTCAGCGTACCGAAGACTTCTAAAAAGCTAAGTACCCTGTTGGGGACTCTTTCTTGCCTCAGCCGATGTCAAAGTAAATAATTGTTTAACTTGTGGGAAACAAATACCTCATAAGGATTTCCACTCTTACTGACTTCCTTGCTTAGGCCCAGACCACGACGTATCAGCTTGTTTAGCCTGTGCTTCCTTCAACCGACGGACTCTTAGACGTTGGTCGGAGTTTGCAGAAGAGTTTTTTGGCTCCACTTTTGCATATAAAATGCCGTCGGAGACTCCGACTACACATTTAGCTAAAAAACGCAAAGAAAAGGACCGACACTCGCGGCCCGCAGTTTCGGCTGAAACCACGGTTAGGCCTGCCGCGAGTGTCTCTGTTTCGGCTGAAACCGAGACCTCGGTTCCCCCTTCGGCCGAAAGCATGCCTCCAATAACCGAGGCCGCACAGGCCATGGCTGAGTCGGCTTCAGAAATTCCTGCCGAAGTAGCAGGCACACAAGAGTTGTCTGACACTATTCCGTTGGACATCTCTACTCCTGCACGTGGGGCAGCTAGACCCCCTGCTTCTATGTCTATCAAGGCCTTTTCTAGGGCTAAAGCAGCCAAACTTTCAAAGGCCTTACCTTCAAAAGCTCCCTCTCACAGGCCTACCTCAAGTTCCCAGATTCACAGCCTTGCTGAGGACCTTATTTCTTTGATCAGGGGATCCCATCCTCACCCAGACAGGGCCTCACAGCCCCCTCCTGAAAAGAGGCCTAGGACTGAACACCCTGAACCTCTGTCCTCTGACTACTCCTCGGGTGGTTCAGATGTATCGGACCATCAGGAAGGCCCGTACTCACCTTATGAGGATTCTGATGCAGAAGACTCCATTCCTTCTGCCTCACCTCCAGAAGAATTTTCTTTTGGGGAAACCCTACACTCAATGAGGGAACATTTCCAATGGCAGGGTCAGGATTTCTCTGATTCTAGGAAAAGGCTTAGGACTTTTTTACACTTACCACAGCATAGGCCTTTAGCCATTCCACCTGTACTATCAGTTGTTGATGATGCATACAATGGCGCCAGTACTGCCCCTGATTCTCTTCCCCCGGCCCCTGCAAAGCCTGACAGATACTACAGGGTCCCGGATTCTCACTACCACTTGTATAAGGCTCATGCAGACCCAGAAACCATTTTTCAGGGCCCTAAAGGTGTTGCAGCTGCCTCTGCCAAAAACCCACTACCATCTGAAAGAGAATCTAGAGCTTTAGAGAGATGGGGTAAAAAGGTTTATACATCTGCTACTCTTTCTGCCAGGGCTTTAAACTGTCAATTCCACATGATAGAGTACCAGGAATTCTTGTTTGATCAGCTGAATAAAAAGCTGGCCTCTCCTGAACCTTTAGACCGTAAGTCCCTTCAGGATTTGGTACACAATTCTCAGCAGGTCAGTAATCATTTCTTAAAATGTGGCTATGATGCACTGGAGGCTTCATTTAGATCCGCTATGACTGGAGCAGTGATTCGAAGACATGCCTGGTTAAAAGAACAATCCTTACCAGACCATGTTAAGTCTAAACTCCTGGATGCCCCTATGGAGAAACACAGTTTGTTTGGCTCCCCTGCACAGGAGGTTCTAAAGAAAGTGGAAGAAAAAGCAAAATCTGTCCAAACAGTCAAGGATTTTTTGCAGGTCTAACCTCCGAGGTTTAGAAGAAATTGGCCTTCAAAGAATTGGTCCTTTCCAGACAACTCTAGAGCACAGAGGCAGAGGTCAATCTAGGGGTGCCTACAGGGGTCGTCAGTGGCAACCTGCCAACCAAAGAAGTGCCGCCACATCTGCGACTACAACCACTTCTACAGGACAGACACAATGACTTGGCTCTGATTCCGCCTACCAGGGAACAACTGGAAGCACCCTTGGGCGGAAAGCTAGCCTTATTCTCAAGAAATTGGCATTGTATTACAGGAGACAAATGGACTTTACAAACAATAGACAAGGGCTACAGGTTTCACTTCCACACTCTACCAAAAAAGAGAGGAATGCCAAACCTTCCACCAAGCCAGAAATCAAAGGCTCTAAAACAAATCAACAGTTTACTAAGGATGAGAGCAATAGAAAAGGTACCATCTATGGAACAAGGCCAAGGATTTTACTCCAGACTTTTCCTTGTACCAAGAAAAGAAAATCAATGGAGGCCTATTCTCGATTTGTCCGCACTGAACACATACCTCATTGTTCCAAAATTCAAAATGCTGACCCTCCAGCAACTTCTTCCCATGCTGGGCAAGGAGTCTTGGCTGGTGACTCTAGATCTCAAGGAGGCATACCTGCACGTCCCTACACGACCAGATTGCAGAAGACACCTCAGATTTCTTGCAGGATCAGAGCATTATCAATTCTCAGCATTGCCCTTTGGCTTATCTACTGCGGCCAGAGTATTCACGAAATGCCTGGCATCAGTAATTGCTCATTGCAGGCTTCAGGGAATTCACCCAGAGTATTCACGAAATGCCTGTCATCAGTAATTGCTCATTGCAGGCTTCAGGGAATTCAAATCTACCCATACCTGGACGACTGCCTAATACAAGCGGACAACAAGACAAAATTAATAAAGGATTTGGCCAATGTCATACAATTGCTGCAAGCTTTGGGATACACAGTCAACATACAAAAGTCAAGACTAGTGCCATCTCAAAGGATAACATTTTTGGGTGCAGAACTGGACACAATAACTCAGATGGCTTTTCTCACAGAGGAAAAACAAAATCAACTACCAGTCTATTTCATGGCATTAACAAGACAAACTCGGCTTACTGCAAGGAAAGTCCTGCAGGCCCTGGGTTACATGGCATCCTGCATAATACTGATCCCACATGCCAGGCTCCATATGAGAAAGTTACAATGGTACCTAAGGGATGTATGGTCTCAGCACAGACACAGTCTAGAAGCCCAGATACCAATCATTCCATGTCTGAAAAAAGAATTCCTGTGGTGGGCTCAGGCCTGTCAGATAAACAGAGGATTGCCTTTCCACAAACCACATCCAAGGCAGACCATCACCACGGACGCCTCAGACCTAGGCTGGGGGGCACACATGGAAGGCAGGTGTATCCAAGGCCTATGGTCACAAGACCAGCTGAATCTACACATAAACCTAAAGGAGATGCTGGCAGTGAAACATGCAATCGAGGCATTCAGACCATTCATCCAGCAAGGGCACCTGCTGATAAGGACCGACAATACCACAGTCATGTGGTACATCAACAAACAGGGAGGCACACATTCATATCCTCTATGCCGGATGGCAATGAACCTGTGGAACTTGGCCCTGAATCTCAACATCCAACTGCAGGCCAAATTTGTACCAGGAAAAGAGAATTCACTAGCAGACAGCTTAATCAGGACTACCTCGGATGCTCACGAATGGATGCTGCATCCAGATATTTTCAAAACCATAACAAAGAAATGGGGAATGCCAGACATAGACCTGTTTGCCTCCCCACACAACCACCAACTGAAGAAATTCCGCTCGAGTATACCACCCACTTGCCTGGAGGGTGGACTCCCTTTCTTTCAGCTGGAAGGACCTTACAGTATAATGCCTTTCCACCTCTTCCTTTGATGTACAAAGTTCTACTGAAGATCAGAGAGGAACAGCCAAAGGTAATTCTGATAGCTCCAGACTGGCTAAGGCAACATTGGTACCCGCTACCGAGAAGCATGTCTCGGACGCATTCATGGCATCTACCTCTATGTCCTTTACTTCTTAACGCAGAACAACTACAAGATCCTGCATCCAAACTTAAAAACACTGCAGCTAACTGCCTGGAGAATTGCATAAAACAAAACCAACTTGATTTATCTCAGAGGGTTAAGGACATTATCCTGGAGGCTCGCAGACCCTCCACAAGGAAAACATATTCAGCCAAATGGAAAAGATTCCTCATTTGGAGTGCAGAAAAGGGAGAAAATGTCACACCAGCAAACCTAGCACACATCCTGGAATACTTATCAGAACTGTACCACAATGGCCTGTCCTATTCTTCCATTAAGATACATGCATCAGCAATCTCAGCAGAGTACAACATGGATCCTCCTGTCTTCTCTCATCCTCTCCTCAGACAATTTTTGAGAGGGATCAAAAATGTAAAGCCTCCAAGTAAACCACCTTTGCCTGCATGGGATCTCAGTTTTGTGCTAGAAAAATTAACACTCCCCCCTTTTGAACCAGCAGCAACAGCAGACTTACAGTTCTTATCTTGGAAAACTGCCTTCCTGCTAGCAATCACTTCAGCAAGAAGGGTATCTGAGTTACAGGCATTAATGGCAGTGCAGCCTTTCCTTATTTTCCATCAGGATAGTGTGTCTCTGAACCAATCCTACTTTTATGCCAAAGGTGGTATCCTTGAACCAAGCCATACATTTACCTACATTCTTCCCCAATCCACAGAACAGGGGGGAAAAACTACTACACACCTTGGATGTACACAGACAACTGCGCTATCTGGACAGAACCAAGGCCAGCAGAAAAACTGACCAGCTTCTGGTAGCATATGCAACAGGGGTGCAAGGAAAAGCAATTTCAAAACAGACAATCTCAAAATGGATAGGAAATTGCATTCGATTCTGCTACTCATTTCATGGAAAGACAACCCCTGAAAATATCAGGCCTCACTCCACAAGAGCTACAGCCACCACTACAGCTTTCCTACGAGGAGTGGCTACCAAAGACATTTTAGAAGCTGCTACTTGGAGCTCCGTGCATACATTTGCCAAGCATTATATTTATACTCCAGATCCCGAGCAGGTTTTGCTACTGCTGTTTTGCAAGGGATCTTAACTACACCATCATTATCTTAGTGCCTCCTCCCCCAGTTTGGCTATGGTATTCTACCCATTTGTTATGACTGCAGATGCATCCTTGAAGGACATAGTACAGTTTTGTACCTACCATAAATGTAGATGTCCGATAGGTATGCATCTGCAGTCAGGATTACCCACCCTCCTTTCCCCTCTGTGGTATTCCTAGGGTACTTACCCCTCTTTTAGCTAGCTGGGGGAATCTATTATGGTGCATTTGTTTGTATGTATATATGTATATATATATTTTGCTCTATACTGTTTGGAATTATCTGCATTTATCCAAATTTAGCCTTCCTAGCACCTGGCATCTGGGGCAAGAAACACTGAGGAAAATGGCATCGGCTGATGCCTTCATACCCCAGCAGCTATGACGTCTGGTGAAGTGCGACATCAGCCGAGGCCAGACCCAGACTTTGGAATCCGGCTGACCGAAGGGCTGCCTGAGGCAGGACAACCCATTTGTTATGACTGCAGATGCATACCTATCGGACAGCTACATTTATGGTAGGTACAAAACTGTACTTTTGTTAACCTTGTGTACATTTTTCTTGTGCTGTGTTTTTTGTGGTGTCCCGCTAGCTGTCTCCCAACGGGCTTGGCCCGTTTCAGTTAGAGGACCTTAGTCTATCCCTGTTCTGTTTTTTCTTGTTAGTAGGTACCTATCCCTCAGGCTAGGACAGAGGACCTAGTCCTTTCCCTGTTGTCCTGTTGAGACCGCTTAAGTTAGAGGGCTTTTTTGTGGTGTCTGTTTTTATTTCCCGCGCTTGTGTCTTCTACTTTAACAGTTGGTGTCCTTTCAGTTCCTAATTATGTCTAAGCATACAAAAGAGCATAAGCCCTCAGGCTTTAAGAAATGTACTAAATGTGGTTATAAAATGTCAATCACTGATGGGCAACTCTGTGTGTGTTTATTGTCTGGGGGTGATTCACCTTCAGGAATCTTGTACATTTTGCCATGCATTTAGCCCGCATGTTCTTCTGGAGAGGAAGAACAAACTAATTTTGAAAGGACTTCTGAAACCCTCCGAGGAGGATTTGGAGAGGGCTTCTAGCTTCAAGTCTAAGAGTAGAAGTTCCAAGACAAAAAAGCGATCTGCGGCTCCATCTGTATCCTCGGAGCCTCTGGAGAAAGTAGCAAAATCTGTGGCATCCTCTGCTCCACTGTCTTAGGTGCCGAAGGAAGCTAGTGCATTTACGGAGTCTGCTTTGGCTCCAAGTCACTCTGAGCTGGGTGTAGAGGTGCTAGTTCGGAGCCGGTCTCTCCTCCTCGCAGGTCTCCGGAGAGGAGGTCTAGATCTCCTTCCTTATCTTCTAGGTCCTCCAGGACTCTTTCGGATGTGGATGTCGATAGAGTAGTACAGTCTGCTCCAATCACCGGTACTGGCAAGCTGTTTTTGGCTCCAGCCCAATTGGTTCCGGAGTCTGTCACCCAGCCAGTGTAGATACTTCCGAGCGAATCTCAGCTTTCGGAGCCGGAGTGTTCGGCGCCATCTGATGTCCCTAGGTCGGCTCCGATAGCCCATCCTGGCTTATTGGCTCCGACCTTAGCTCCGACTCGGTCTGCTCCGTCCACGGGGTTCAGGACTCATGGTTCCTCGGTCGGACCCGAGGGAGAGGCCTCAGGACACTTTTCGGCTCCTAGCCTCCCTCTCGGTGCTTCAGCGCGGGGGAACCTCCTGCTTTGGCTTCGGACCTGGTCCCTTCTGCTCCGAGGTCTTCCACTGCTGGTTGATCTTTGGACCCGGGGGTCCAGCTTTTGAGGCCATGCGGAGCGCACTTGCCAGGTCCTCAGTGGCATCATTCGGCACTGACGCACTGTCCCCTCCAGCTCCTGTGCGGGTCTCTGATCGCCCTCTATCTTTCGACAGCAGAGACCCAAGGCCTCAGGATACCCCCATGAGTGGTCCCCATATTTCTGAGGGCCCCTCAGAGTTTTTGCCTGAGGAGCCACCCAAAAAAAGAACGTGCAAGAGAGGAAACGCAGACTCCCAAGATGAGTCCCTCACGTCAGACACCGACCTCGAGGAATTGGAGGGGTCCCCCAGGTCATCCTCTGAGGATATCTCCTTCTCTGATGGCCTAGATATTTTGAAGCAGAGAGGTGACTGGCCCTCCAAAGCTCCCTCCGAGGAGGAGTCTGTGTTCCTGAAGGCCTTTGGGACTTAGCCCTCTGCCTCCTGGGTGTCTCCACCCTTCGACGAGCTTCTGGATCTGGTTTGTCGAAGGGTGTGGGAAACCCCTGACTCTGTGGAACCCGTCCCCAGAAGACCCAACAAATTCTTGTCCGCCCCCTCTGACAGAGTTTCTATCCAAGAGGAGTTCCTGTAGATGCCACGGTTTTGGCAGTGGCCACCAAGAAGGAACTGGCTGAGACTTCGTCTACCGTCCATCCCCCTAACAAGGAATCTAGGACCATGGACCTGTAATGGAAGCGTATGTTTTCTTCAGCGGCCTTTACTCTGCGGTCACTGAATTACTTATCACATTTTACATGGCTCCAAAGAGATCTCCTGAAAGAGCTTGGAGATGTTCTGCAGGGTAACGTTTCTGATGTGGTGGCTCAGAAGGTCAACTCCCAGATTTCTACCTTCAACTCTATTGCTAACTCCTCCATGAGGCTGATCTCTTACGCAGCCGAAGGAAAGGGTAGGGCAGCAAGTTTGGGAGTTGCTTTTAGGAGACACTCCTGGATGCGCCTCTGTAGTTTCGCGGAGGCCTTCAAGTCTACATTCACCAGTGCCCCATTTGATGGTTCCTCCTTATTCGGAACCAAGGTGAAAGACACTCTCACCAGGTGCGAGCAAGAGGGAAAAACTCGGTCTGCTGTGGGAGTCCATTTTTCCCTTCCTTCTAGGACTTATCCCAAGACCCAGAGAAGTGGGAAAATGTGGTTCAAAAAATCGCAGAGGGTTTTTCATGACGCACAAGGCAAGTCCCCCTCCAGAGGCAGGGGGGAGGGGTTGGTAATTCAGGTAGACGCCGCCCTGGGGGCAGAGGAGGCCCACGTAACCAGGGAGACCGCAATTCCTTTTGTGGTTCTCCCTACCAGTGCTCCTGATGGGAGGCCCGACTGTGCATTTCCGGAGCCATTCGGGGGTCGCATTTCACTATACCCTGAGGTCTCGCAAGGTATCACCCAGGACCAGTGGGTATTAAGAATAGTTTCTGGAGGTTATCACATTCCTTTCTCTTCAACTCCCTTTCCGATCAAAAAAAATCCCAGATGTTCCACCCAAACAAAGGGATTCCGCAGCTTCAGAGGTTTTAAAGCTACTAGAAAAAGGAGCCATCCAGCATGTCCTCTCAGAGCAGATCGGTCGGATTAGGGACTTGCTCCAGATTCTTTTTGGTGCCGAAAAGGACAGGGGACCTGAGACCCATTTTGCATCTCAGCCGATTGAACACCCATGTGAAGAAGTCAAAGTGCCGAATGGTCACGTTGCAATCTATTCTCCTATTGTTGGGAAAAGAAGTGTGGATGTGCTCCATCGACCTCAAGAATGCTTACTACCATATAAAGATGGACAGGGCATCCAGAAGTCATCTACTCTTCCGGCTGGGAGCCAGTCATTTTCAATTTCGCACCCTGCCCTTTGGTCTCGCCACAGCCCCCAGGGTGTTCACCAAATGTATGGCAGTGGTGACGGCTCACTTGAGACGTCAGGGATTCCAAGTGTTTCCGTACCTGGACTACTGGCTCCTTTCTGCCACCACCAGGCATCTACTACTACAAACCAGAGATGCCACTATCAAACTGTGTCAGCAATTGGGCATCACTCTAAACTGGGAAAAGTCTGCCTTGTTGCCCTTGCAGCATGTCACCTTTATAGGCGTCGAGTTAGACACCGTGCTCTTGAGGGCATTTTTACCTCAAGAAAGGATTCAAAGTTTTCAAAAACAGGTGTACGCGTTGCTCCCTCTGAGAAGAGTGAAGGTAAGATTGGTCCTCAAATTGTTGGGCATGATGGCTGCTACAATCATGCTGATTCCTCTGGCGAGGCTGCACATGAGGCTCCTTCAGTGGCTACTCTTCGCCCAGTGGTCTCTACAACATCTTCCGCTTTCTCATCTTATAATAATCACAGACAGGTGCAAGCAGGATCTTCACTGGTGGCTTTACACCAGCAACCTCTGCGCGAAAACCCTTCATTCTTTCCCCTCCGGTTGCCATAGTGACAACGGATGCCTCCCAGATGGGGTGGGGGGTGCATTATCTAGGCAGGACAGTCTAAGGCACGTGGCAGGAACACTATATGCATCTGCATATCAATGTCCTGGAGATGAGAGCAGTGCTACTAGCGTTGCAAGCACTTCAGAGCTTTCTTCCTCTTGGGACAATTGCGATCCACTCAGACAATATGTCGGTGGTATGGTATCTAAACAAACAGGGATGAACCAAGTCGTATCCCCTTTGCAGAGATGCCATGCGAGTGTGGCAGTGGGCAGTGTCTTCCCAACGTTTTCTTGTAGCAACGCACATTCCGGGGAAGTCCACTGTGATCGCCGACAGGTTGAGCAGAGCTATTCTGATGCCTCACGAATGGTCCCTGTTCAGGTTGCGGAGCATATTTTCTGAAGGTGGGGTCAGCCTTGTTGCGACCTATTTGCTAGCCCCCTCAATACCAAATGCAGCAGCTACTTCACCCTTATCCCCCCTCAGGGGTAGTCACCCAGGGATGCTCTAGTTCACGATTGGCCCTCCGGTCTACTGTATGCCTTCCATCCTTTCCTCTGCTGACAAGGGTTATTCAGAAAGCGCAATCTTTGGGAAGCAAAATGATTCTGATTGCTCCACACTGGCCTCATCAAATTTGGTTCCCCTTTCTCCGTCCCTACCTCATGGGCGCTCCCTGGATTCTGGACCCACAACCAGATGTCCTTCAAGGATGCATCTGCAGTCCTATCATATGGGTTGTCCTGCCTCAGGCAGCCCTTCGGTCGGCCGGATTCCAAAGTCTGGGTCTGGCCTCGGCTGATGTCGCACTTCACCCGACGTCATAGCTGCTGTTTATTGGGTATAAAGGCATCAGCCGACGCCATTTTCCTCAGTCTTTCTTGCCGCGCGGTGCCCGAAGCAGAAGCTGTTCGCAAGTGCCGGTCGGTCAGATCCAGAGATTTCTACTACCGAAGACTTCTAAAAGGCTAAGTACCCCGTTGGGGACTCTTTCTTGCCTCAGCCGATGTCAGACAAAGTAAATAATTGTTTAACTTGTGGGAAACAAATACCTCATAAGGATTTCCACTCTTACTGCCTTCCTTGCTTAGGCCCAGACCACGACGTATCAGCTTGTCTAGCCTGTGCTTCCTTCAACCGACGGACACTTAGACGTCGGTCGGAGTTTGCAGAGGAGTTTTTTTGGTCCCGCTTTTGCATACAAAATGCCGTCGGAGACTCCGACTACTCAATTAGCTAAAAAGCGCAAGGAAAAGGACCGACATTCGCGGCCCGCGGTTTCGGCTGAAACCACGGTTAGGCCAACCGCGAATGTCTCTGTTTCGGCTGAAACCGAGCCCTTGGTTCTTCCTTCGGCCGAAAGCATGCTTCCGATAGCCGAGGCCTCACAGAGCATGGCGGAATCTGCTACTGAATTTACTGCTACAGAAGCAGGCACCCAGGATTTGTCAGACACTATTCCTTTAGACATATCTACCCCTGCACGTGGGGCTGCTAGACCCCCTGCTTCCATGTCTATCAAGGCTTTTGCCAGGGCTAAAGCAGTTAAATCTTCTAAGGCCTTGCCTGCCTAAACTCCTTCACATAGGCCTACCTCTAGTTCCCAAATACTCAGCCTGGCTGAGGATCTCATTTCTTTGATCAGAGGATTCCAACCTCACCCAGACAGGGCCTCTCAGCCCCCTCCAGACAAGAGGCCTAGGACTGAACCTCCGGAACCTGTCTCTACAGATTATTCCTCGGATGACTCAGACATTTCAGACCCTCACGAAGGCCCATATTCTCCTTATGAGGATTCTGATGCAGAAGACTCCATTCCTTCTGCTTCTCCTCCTGAAGAATTTTCCTTTGGGGAAACCTTGCATGCTATGAGGGAACACTTCCAATGGCAGGGCCAGGATTTTTCAGATTCAAGGAAAAGGCTAAGGACTTTTTTACACTTACCACAGCATAGGCCTTTAGCCATTCCATACTAACAGTTGTTGATGATGCATATAATGATGCCTGTACTGCTCCTGATTCTCTTCCTCCGGCCCCTGCCAAGCCAGACAGATATTACTGGGTCCCGGACACACACTACCATTTGTATAAGGCTCCTGTTGCAGACCCTGAAACCATTTCACAGGGCCCTAAAGGTGTGGCAGCTGCCTCTGCCAAAAACCCTCTTCCCTCTGAAAGGGAATCTAGAGCATTAGAGAGATGGGGTAAAAAGGTTTATACTTCTGCTACTCTTTCGGCCAGGGCCTTGAACTGTCAATTTCACATGATTCAGTACCAGGAATTTTTGTTAGACCAGCTAAATCAAAAACTGTCTTCTCCTGAACCTTTAGACCGCAAGTCCCTTCAGGATTTGGTACATAACTCTCAGCAGGTAAGTAACCATTTCTTAAAATGTGGCTATGATGCACTGGAGGCTTCCTTTAGATCAGCCATGACTGGAACAGTGATTCGAAGACATGCCTGGTTAAAAGAACAATCCTTACCAGACCATGTTAAGTCAAAACTCCTAGATGCTCCCATGGAGAAACAAAGTTTGTTTGGCTCCCCTGCACAGGAGGTTCTAAAGAAGGTGGAAGAAAAAGCAAAATCTGTCCAAACAGTCAAGGATTTCTTACAGGTCCAACCTCCGAGGTTTAGCAGAAATTGGCCTTCGAAGAATTGGTCCTTTCCAGACAACTCCAGAGCACAGAGAGGCAGAAATAGACGCCCAAGAGGCAGAGGTCAATCTAGGGGTGCCTACAGGGGACGTCAGTGGCAACCTACCAACCAGAGAAGTACTGCCACAGAATCAACTACAACCACTTCCACAGGGCAGACACAATGACTTGGCTCTAGTTCCGCCTACCAGGGAACAACTGGAAGCACCCTTGGGCGGAAAACTAGCCTTATTCTCCGACAACTGGCATTACATTACAGGAGACAAATGGACTTTACAAACAATAGACAAGGGCTACAGGTTTCACTTCCACACTCTACCAAAAAAGAGAGGAATGCCAAACCTACCACCAAGCCAAAAACAGACGCTCTAAGACAAATCAACAACTTACTAAGGATGAGAGCTATAGAAGAGGTGCCACCTATGGAACAAGGCCAAGGATTTTACTCCAGGCTTTTCCTTGTACCAAGAAAAGAAAATCAATGGAGACCTATTCTAGACTTGTCCGCACTGAACACATACCTCATTGTTCCAAAATTCAAAATGCTGACTCTCCAGCAACTTCTTCCCATGCTGGGCAAGGAGTCTTGGCTGGTGACTCTAGATCTCAAGGAGGCATACCTGCATGTCCCTATACGACCAGATTGCAGAAGACACCTCAGATTTCTTGCAGGATCAGAGCATTATCAATTCTCAGCATTGCCTTTTGGCTTATCTACTGCGCCCAGAGTATTCATGAAATGCCTCATTGCAGACTTCAGGGAATTCAAATTTACCCATACCTGGACGACTGCCTAATACAAGCGGACAACAAGGCAAAGTTAACAAAAGATTTGGAAAATGTCATACAACTGTTGCAAGCCTTGGGATACACAGTCAACATGCAAAAGTCAAGACTAGTACCATCCCAAAGGATAACATTCTTGGGTGCAGAACTAGATACATCAACTCAGATGGCTTTTCTCACAGAAGAAAAACAAAAGCAACTACCAGTCTACTTCATGACATTAACAACACAAAGTCAGCTTACTGCAAGGAAAGTCCTGCAAGCCCTGGGCTACATGGCATCCTGCATAATATTGGTTCCATGCCAGGCTGCATATGAGAAAGCTACAATGGTACCTAAGGAATGTATGGTCTCAACACAAGCACAGTCTAGAAGCCCAGATTCCAATAATTCCATGCCTGAAGCAAGAATTCCTGTGGTGGGCTCAGGCCTGTCAGTTGAACAGAGGCTTGCCTTTCCACAAACCTCACCCAAGCCAGACCATCACCACGGACGCCTCAGACCTAGGATGGGGACACACATGGTGGACAAGTGTATACAAGGCCTATGGACCCAAGACCAGCTGAATCTACACATAAATCTAAAGGAGATGCTGGCAGTGAAACATGCGATCCAGGCATTCAGACCACTCCTTCAACAGGGTCATCTGCTGATAAGGACGGACAATACCACAGTCATGTGGTACATCAACAAACAGGGAGGTACACATTCATATCCTCTATGCCGGATGGCAATGGACCTGTGGAATGTGGTCCTGAACCTCAACATTCAACTTCAGGCCAGATTTGTACCAGGAAAAGAAAATTCTCTAGCAGACACCTTAAGCAGAACTACCACTGATGCTCGCGAATGGATGCTGCATCCAGATATCTTCAAAGCCATAACAAAGAAATGGGGACTACCACAGATAGACCTGTTTGCCTCTCCACACAATCACCAATTGAAGAAATTCTGCACAAGAGCATACCACCCACTTGCTTGGAGGGTGGACTCCCTTTCCTTCAGCTGGAAAAACCTAACAGCATATGCATTTCCACCTCTTCCCTTGATGTACAAAGTTCTACTGAAGATCAGAGAGGATCAGCCAAGGGTAATTCTGATAGCTCCAGACTGGCCGAGGCAACATTGGTACCCGCTACTGAGAAGCATGTCTCAGACACACGCATGGCCTCTACCTCTATGTCCCTTACTACTAACACAGGACAACTACAAGATCCTACATCCAAACTTGAAAACACTGCAGCTAGCTGCTTGGAATATTGCATAAAACAAAATAACCCAGGTTTATCTCAGAGGGTTAAGGACATTATCCTGGAGGCATGCAGACCCTCCACAAGGAAGACTTATTCAGCCAAGTGGAAAAGATACCTCATTTGGAGTGCAGCAAAGGGTGAAAATGTCTCATTGGCAAACATAGCACACATCCTGGAATATTTAGCAGAGCTATTCCACAATGGCCTGTCTTACTCCTCCATTAAGATTCATGCATCAGCAATTTCCGCAGAATACAACTTGGATCCTCCTGTCTTCTCTCATCCTCTACTCAGGCAGTTCTTGAGAGGAATCAAAAATGTAAAACCTCCAAGGAAACCTTTACCTACATGTGATCTCAACTTTGTGCTGGAAAAGTTAACACTTCCCCCTTTTGAACCAGCAGCAACAGCAGAATTACAATTCTTGTCTTGGAAAACTGCTTTCCTGCTAGCAATTACTTCAGCAAGAAGGGTATCTGAGTTACAGGCATTAATGGCAGTACAACCCTTCCTTATCTTCCATCAGGACAGAGTCTCTCTGAGAACTAACCCTACCTTTATGCCAAAAGTGGTCTCCAGAGTATCATTGAACCAAGCGATTCATTTGCCTACATTCTTCCCCAACCCACAGAACAGGGGGGAAAGACTGCTACATACCTTGGATGTGCACAGACAATTACGCTACTGTCTGGACAGAACTAAGACCAGCAGAAAAACTGACCAGCTTCTGGTAGCATATGCAACAGGAATGCAAGGAAAAGCAATTTCAAAGCAGACAATCTCAAAATGGATAGGAAATTGCATTCGATTTTGATACTCTTTTCATGGAAAGACAACTCCTGATAATATCAGACCTCATTCCACAAGAGCTACAGCCACCACTACAGCTTTCCTACGAGGAGTGGCTACCAAAGACATTTTAGAAGCTGCTACTTGGAGCTCCATGCATACATTTGCCAAGCATTATAATCTTTCCTTATACTCTAGATCCCGAGCAGGTTTTGCAACTGCTGTTTTGCAAGGGATCTTAACTACACCATCTTTATCTTAGTGCCTCCTCCCCCAGTTTGGCTATGGTATTCTACCCATATGTTAGGACTGCAGATGCATCCTTGAAGGACATAGTACAGTTTTGTACCTACCATAAATGTAGATGTCCGATAGGTATGCATCTGCAGTCAGGATTACCCACCCTCCTTCCCCTCTGTGGTATTCCTAGGGTATTTACCCCTCTTTTAGCTAGCTGGGGGAATCTGTTATGGTGTATTTGTTTGTATATATGTACATATATGTATATACTTTTATATTGTTTGCTCTCTACTGTTTGGAATTATTTGCATTTATCCAAATTTAGCCTTCCTAGAGGGCACCTGGCATCTGGGGCAAGAAACACTGAGGAAAATGGCGTCGGCTGATTCCTTTATACCCAATAAACAGCAGCTATGACGTCGGGTGAAGTGCGACATCAGCCGAGGCCAGACCCAGACTTTGGAATCTGGCCGACCGAAGGGCTGCCTGAGGCAGGACAACCCATATGTTAGGACTGCAGATGCATACCTATCGGACATCTACATTTATGGTAGGTACAAAACTGTACTATCTGCTGACTCGTATGTCGGGGCAGCCCCATCCCTCTCTTCAGACCCCTCCGGTTGACAGCCTGGATGTCCTTCAAGGATGCATCTGCAGTCCTTACATATGGGTTGTCCTGCCTCAGGCAGCCCTTCGGTCGGCTGGATTCCAAAGTCTGGGTCCGGCGTCGGCTGATGTCGCCCCTTCCCCGACGTCAGAGCGCCTGGGGTATAAAAGTGTCAGCCGGCGCCATCTTCCCCAGTCTTTCTTGCCGCGTGGTGCCTGAAGCAGAAGCAGTTCGCAAGTGCTGGTCGGCCAGCTCCTGGAACTTCAGCTACCGAAGACTTCAAAAAGCTAAGTACCCCGTTGGGGACTCTTTCTTGCCTCGGCCGATGTCAGATCAAACGCTTAAAGTTTATAATTGCTTGACTTGTGGGAAACAAATACCTCATAAGGATTTCCATTCCTACTGCCTCCCCTGCCTAGGCCCAGACCACGACGTCTCGGCCTGTACTGCCTGTGCCTCCTTTAATCGACGCACTCTTGGGCGTCGGTCGGAGTTTGCAGAGGAATTTTGTGGGGCTAGTTTCTCTTATAAAATGCCGTCGGAGACTCCGATTTCTCATTTAACCAAGAAACGGAAGGGCAGGGACCGACACACATGGACCGTGGTTTCGTCTGATACCGCTCCTAGGCCTGCCGCGAGTGTCTCGGTCTCGGCTGAAACAGAGTCCTTAGTACTTCGTCCGTAGAAACCGCTCAACCGACAGCCTCAGTCCCGGAGGCCTTTTCTGAGTCTGTTATAGAATTACCCTCGGAAATCGGAGTTCAGGAACCTACCGACACCATTCCCCTAGACGAAACTACTCCAGCACGTGGGGCAGCCAGGCCCCCTGCATCCATGTCCATAAAAGCTTTCACTAGGGCTAAAGCTGCTAAGCAACAAAAAACTCTGCCTCCCAAGTCTATTTCTCAGGGATCCACTACAGGTTCTCAGATACTAAGTTTGGCTGAGGACCTTATTTCCTTAATTAGGGGCTCTCAGCCTCATCCGGACAGGGGTTCTCAACCCCCACTAGACAAAAGGCCCAGGGTTGAGTCTGCTGAACCTCAGTCCTCTGATGAGGCCTCTGATGGCTCTGCTCTATCAGACTACCAGGAGGAGGCCTTCACTGCCTCTGAGGATTCTGATGCAGAGGAATCTATTCCTCTGCCTCCCTCCTGAAGAGCTGTCCTTTGGGGAGACCCTTCACTCCATGAGAGAGCATTTCCAATGGCAGGGCCAGGAATTCTCCGATTCCAGGAAGAGATTAAGGACTTTTCTTCATTTACCTCAGCATAGACCTTTGGCTATTCCTCCTGTTTTAAGTGTTATTGATGATGTGTATTCTGAGTCTAGCACTACCCCTGACACCCTTCCTCCGGCTCCTGTTAAACCCGATAGGTACTACAGGGTCCCGGACTCGCATCATTTCCTTTACAAGGCCCACTCTGCTGACCCAGAAACTATTTCCCAGGGTCCTAAAGGGGTTGAAGCTGTCACTTCTAAAAATCCACTCACCTCTGAAAGGGAGTCCAGGGCTTTAGAGAGATGGGGTAAAAAAGTGTACACTTCTTCCACTCTGTCTATGAGGGCTTTAAATTGTCAATTTCATATGATACAGTACCAAGAGTATTTGTTAGATGAATTGCAGAAAAAACTGTCTTCGCCTGAACCCCTCGATCGTAAGTCACTTCAGGATCTGGTACATAATTCACAACAGGTTAGCAACCATTTCTTGCAGTGTAGTTATGATGCATTGGAAGCTTCATGTAGGTCAGCAATGACAGGTGCAGTCATACGTAGACATGCCTGGCTGAAGGAACAATCTCTGCCAGATCATGTTAAGGCTAAGCTTCTGGATGCTCCACTGGAAAAGCAAAAGTTATTTGGCTCCACTGCTCAAGAGGTCTTAAAGAAATTTGAGGAAAAGGCAAAATCTGTACAAACAGTCAAAGATTTCCTCCTGGTACAACCACCAAGATTCAGCAGAAATTGGCCTTCTAAGAATTGGTCCTTTCCAGAAGAGAGATTTCAGAGAGTCAAGAACAGGCGTGCCAGAGGTAGAGGGCAAGCTAGAGGCTCCTACAGAGGACGTCAATGGCAGCCTCCTAACCAGAGAGGTAGTGCAGGTCCAACAACTGCTGCACAAGGACAGACTCAATGACTTCACCTTGACCCCGCCGACCAGGGCTCATTTAGAAGCACCTTTGGGCAGAAAGTTGTCTTTATTCTCAAAAAATTGGCACAGTATTACAAGGGACAAATGGACACTGCAAATAATAGACAAAGGATACAGGTTTCATTTCCATACATTACCAGAAAGAAAGGGAATGCCAAACCTGCCACCAAATCAGAGGGCAGAGGCTTTAAAACAAATTGCCAACCTATTGCAAATGAAAGCTATAGAAAAGGTTCCTCTCGCAGAACAAGGCCAAGGATTTTATTCCAGACTATTCCTTGTCCCAAGAAAAGAAAAACAATGGAGGCCTATTCTCGATTTGTCTGCACTGAATACTTATCTCATTGTGCCTAAATTCAAAATGCTGACCCTACAGCAACTCCTTCCCATGCTGGGCAAGGGGTCTTGGCTGGTAACTCTAGACCTCAAGGAGGCATACCTGCATGTCCCTATCAGACAAAGTTGCAGAAGACACCTCAGATTTCTTGCAGGTTCAGAGCATTATCAATTCTCAGCATTGCCCTTTGGCTTATCTACTGCTCCCAGAGTATTCACGAAATGCCTGGCATCAGTAATTGCACACTGCAGACTTCAGGGGATTCAAATATACCCGTATCTGGACGACTGCCTTATACAAGCGGACAGCCAACAAACATTGGAAAAACATTTGAATTATGCCATCCCCCTACTGCAGGCCTTGGGATACACAGTCAGCATTCACAAGTCAAGACTTATGCCATCCCAAAGAATAACTTTTCTGGGTGCGGAACTAGATACAACCACCCAAATGGCTTTTCTCACAGAAGAAAAACAAAGACAACTACCGGATTACTTCAAAAATCTAACAAAACAAACTCAGATGACTGCAAGGAAAATCCTGCAGGCCCTGGGTTACATGGCATCGTGCATTCTTCTGATTCCACAAGCAAGGCTGCATATGAGAAAATTACAATGGTACCTAAGGAGTTTATGGTCTCAGCACAATCACAGCCTAGAAGCTTTGATACCACTCATTCCATGCCTTCAACAGGAATTCCTGTGGTGGGCCCAAGCAAGCCAGTCAAACAGAGGCCTGCCTTTCAGCAAACCAGTAACCAGCCAAACCATTACCTCGGACGCTTCAGACCATGGATGGGGAGCACATATGGAGGACAGATGCATCCAAGGTCTCTGGTCTCAGAAAGAATTGCGCATGCACATAAACCAAAAGGAAATGCTGGCAGTGATTCATGCAATCGAGGCCTTCAAGCTCTTTCTACATCAAGGCCACCTGCTAATAAGGACAGACAATACCACAGTTATGTGGTACATAAACAAGCAAGGAGGTACCCATTCCTACCCTCTTTGCAGACTAGCAATGAATCTTTGGGAACTTTCCCTAAAACTCAATATAGAGCTGCAATCCCAGTTTGTGCCTGGAAAAGACAATATACTGGCAGACAGCCTAAGCAGAAATACCATGGACCCACACGAATGGATGCTGCACCCAGACATCTTCCTTCAGATAACACAATCATGGGGGAGGCCGGACATAGATCTTTTTGCCTCCCACCACAATCATCAGCTGAAGAAATTCTGCACAAGGACATACCACCCACAAGCATGGAATGTGGACGCCCTCACTTTCAGTTGGAATACTCTAACAGTGTATGCATTTCCACCACTCCCACTAATGACCAAGGTCTTACTGAAAATCAAGACAGAGCAGCCAAAAGTGATTGTAATAGCCCCGGACTGGCCAAGGCAGCACTGGTACCCACTGTTACGGAGCCTGTCACACACGAAACCGTGGCCTCTACCACTATGGACACTCCTTCTGACACAGCACAATTACAAAACTCTGCACTCCAGCCTGAAAACCCTGCAGCTGACAGCCTGGAGAATACCTTGACTCCTCACCAGGAAAAGCTATCCAAGAGAGTGAAGGATATCGTCATGGAAGCTCGCAGACCTTCCACGAGAAAGACATATTCAGCAAAATGGAAAAGATTCCACACTTGGAGCACCGCAAAGGGCCTAGATGCCACAGTGATGAGCATGGCACATATCCTGGAATACTTGGCAGATATGCTCCATAATGGCCTTTCTTACTCTTCCATAAAAATTCATGCTTCAGCAATTTCAGCAGAATACAATACTGATCCACCTATCTTCTCTCATCCTCTCCTAAGGCAGTTTCTAAGAGGAATTAAAAACATCAATCCTCCAAGAAAACCACCAGTGCCTACATGGGACCTTAACTTCATGTTGGAAAAGTTGACTTTACCCCCCTTTGAGCCAGCAGCATCTTCAGAGTTACAGTTCCTGTCTTGGAAGACTGCCTTCCTTCTGGCCATAACCTCAGCAAGAAGAGTATCTGAATTGCAGGCACTCATGGCAGTACAACCATTTCTTATTTTTCATCAGGACAGAGTCTCCTTGAGAACCAATCCTTCATTCATGCCAAAGGTGGTATCCAGGGTCTCTTTGAACCAAGCTATTCACCTGCCTACTTTCTTTCCAAACCCACAAAACAAGGGAGAGAAACTTCTGCATACACTGGACATTCACAGACAGTTACGCTACTACTTGGACAGAACTAAGACTTTCAGAAAAACTGACCAGCTGTTGGTAGCATATGCTGCAGGCATTCAAGGAAAAGCAATTTCCAAACAGACAATTTCAAAATGGATAGGAAATTGCATTCGATTCTGCTACTCTTATCATGGAAAAGCTGTGCCAGCTAACATCAGACCTCATTCCACCAGAGCTACAGCCACCTCAACAGCCTTCTTAAGAGGGGTGGCTACCAAGGACATTTTAGAAGCTGCTACATGGAGCTCCGTGCATACATTTTCCAAGCATTACAATTTACCCTTATATTCCAGATCCAGAGTAGGCTTTGCTACGGCAGTCCTGCAGGGCATTTTAGCTACACCATCATTTTCTTAGAGCCTACCACCCCCAGCTTGGCTATGGTATTCTACCCATATTTACGGACTGCAGATGCATCCTTGAAGGACATAGTACATTTTTGTACCTACCATAAATGTAGATGTCTGATAGGTATGCATCTGCAGTCAGGTTTACCCTCCCTCTTTCCCCTCTGTGGTACTTCTTGGGTACTTATCCCTCTTATAGCTAGCTGGGGTTATCTATTATGGTGTATTTGTTTTATATTACTGTGTATGTTTGCAATATGTTGTATTTCTACCAAATTTAGCCTTCCTTAGAGGGTACCTGGCATCTGGGGCAAGAAAAACTGAGGAAGAAGGCGTCTGCTGACACTTTTATACCCCAGACGCTCTGATGTCGGGGAAGGGGCGACATCAGCCGACGCCGGACCCAGACTTTGGAATCCGGCCGACCGAAGGGCTGCCTGAGGCAGGACAACCCATATGTAAGGACTGCAGATGCATACCTATCAGACATCTACATTTATGGTAGGTACAAAACTGTACTTTTCTCCACTTCCATCATTAGTCAGGCTTCATTTTTTCACCGGACGTGGCTCATATTTGGTCTTCCTCCCATAAGCCTTCCACCAGAAAAATCTATTCCAGTAAATGGAAAAGATTTCCCTTATGGGCACAGGCAAGACAAATTGATCCTTATACAGCTCCAATTTAGTCAGTCCTGGACTTTCTCTCCATGCTTTTCAACCAGGGATCAGCGGCCGCAACTATTAAGGTCCAGTTGGCTATTTTCAACTTTCACGTCGCTGATGAGCTTAGTCTCATGGCGCATAGACTTTGTAAGGCATTCCTGAAGGACACTATGCTGCTTCAACCGCCAGTCTTTGACACAGTTATGCCTTGGGACTTAAATTTTGTTCTACAGTGTCTCACTTCGCCCCCCTTTGAGCCTGCAGCCACTTGTGACTTAAAGTATTTGACTTGGAAGACAATCTTTTTGGTAGCCATCACCTCAGCCAGACGTGTTTCGGAGCTTCAAGCTTTATCAATCAGACCACCTTACTTGATTTTTCACAAGGACAGTTTCTCTCTGACCAAACCCGTCCTTTCTACCGAAAGTGGCCTCAGTAATCTTAACCAATCCATTGAACATACCTGTATTCTTTCCAGAGTTCTCGAACAAGGCAGAGCTTAAATTTCATCAGCTGGATGTGCACAGACAATTACAATTCTATTTACATAGAACGAAGGTTCTTAGAAAATCAGATCAGTTTCTCATTTTCAGAAAACAGGATTGGGTTTCCTGTTTCCAAAGTCACCTTGCATAGATGGATCTCCAGTTGTATTTCTTTCGTTTATGCTTCAGGTGGCAGGGATTTACCATTTTGAGTGAAGGCCCACTCTACCCAATCTGTGTCTACATCTACAGCTTTTCAGGCCAGGTTGTCTATGGTTGATATTTGTGCTGTGGCTACATGGGCATCATCTCACACCTTTGTTAGTCACTGCAAGTTAGATTTGTTGTCTAAAGGCAGGTCTTCCTTTGGTTCCACAGTGCTCAGGAGTAGAGCCTCCCAGGATTTAGGTGCTGGGGACGCTGTCCCACGGGTAAGATTGTAGGCGAGATTGGACTACAATAACATCAAGAAGTTATGTACTCACCATAACGTTCGATGTATGTAGTCCATCTCGCCTCACATTCTTACCCCCCTCCTTCCCCCATCCTGGAGGACGTAGAGGTTAGGTATGGTTTCAAAATTTCTTTCTAGTTGGTATGTTCTTCCTTCTCTGTGTTGTGTGCAGAGTGAGTGATTTAGTTCGCAGCAAACTAGATCTGGGGAAAGGGAGCAGTGCAGCATGGGATACCTTCTTAGCCCAGCCAATTGAAAGACTTCGAGCTAGAGTATGGCCGAGTCGGAGCAGAGGTTCGTCTCCAAACGCACGGGTAAGAATGTGAGGTAAGATGGACTACATACATCGAACGTTATGGTGAGTACATAACTTCTTGATGTTCATGTTTCACTGTTGCAGTCATTACATTTGGGCTATCCTGCTGGCAGGTTGCCCTCACTTGGTTGGCCTGAATTCCAAAGTCTTGGGTCCTGCGTCGGTTGCTGTCGCCTCTTCCCTGACATCAGGTCGTCAGGGGTATAAAAGATGCAGCCGACACCATTTTATTCAGTCTTTCTTGCCGCGCGGTGCCCAAAGCAGAAGCAGTTCGCAAGTGCTGATCAGCCGATTCCTGAGATTTTCGTGTTCGAGTTTCAGATCCGAAGTCTTCATTAAAAGCAAAGTACCCCGTTGGGGAAACTTTTTTCTTGCTCCAGACCAATGTCAGAAAAAGTTAATTGTATTTCATGTGGGAAGCAAATACCTCATAAGGACTTTCATTCTTACTGTATTCCTTGCCTAGGCCCTGACCATGACTTTGCTAGTTGTCGGTTTTGTGCTAGATTTAACCAGCACACTATTAAGCGTCGGTATGATTTTGCATTAAGCTATTTTGGGCGAAGATTTAATTATACAATGTCGTCGGATTGCCATCCGACTACCGGAATTCACAAAAAACGCAAAGAAAAAGAGACAGTCAACCAAGGTCCAAAACCGACGAAGCTTGAAACAAGTCACCATGAGGTGCTTTCGCAGCCGCTGATGCCCGCTACTTTAGAGTCGCAGGCCGCTACCGACTCCCATGTAGAGTCGGCCAGGCCGCTGGATACTCAAGGTATTGGAGCCTCAGAGATTATTCCCTCAGATGGGTCCGGAGCCGCTGAGCAGCCATCGGCTTCTGAGGGTGTATTCAGACCTAAACAATTGTACATTAAACCGACTTCAAAGACTGAAACACTTTTGAAGGCATAGAAACAAGTTCACCAGCCACAAGGACAGGCCTCCATGCTCAAAAATCAGATGCTCAAAATGGCTGAAGACTTAATTACCTTGATCAGGGGCTCCCATCCCCCTCCTGATAAGAGGCCTAGGCAAGAGACAGACTATGAATCTTCAGTTCAGGTTTCCATTTCTTCTGATTCCTCTTCTGATCAGGAATTCCCCCCCCCCCCCCATGAGGATTCTGATGCTGAAGAATCAATTCCTTCAGCTTCTCCTGAGGACTACTTATTTGGGGAAACTTTGCATACCATGAGGGAGCACTTCCACTGGGAGAGCCAGGATTTTTTAGAGTCTAAGAAAATGCTCAGAGACTTCCTTTTACTACCTCAACACAGGCCTCTAGCTATTCCACCCGTGTTGGACATTGTAGATGTGTTCTCGGAGTCTAGTCTGACCCCTGACTCTCTACCTCCAGCTCCTGTTAAGCCGGACAGATACTGCAGGGTCCCTGACTCTCATAAATTCCTTTTCAAAAACCCTACTGCAGACTCAGAAACTATTTCTCAGGGTCCAAAAGGGGTCAAGGCTTCTACTGCTAAAAACCCTACCCCCTCTGACAGGGATTCTAGGGCACTGGATAGATGGGGGAAAAAAAGATTTACACATCTGCTACTTTGGCTATAGCGGCCTTAAATTGCCAATTTCATATGCTCAAATATCAGCAATATATCATGACAATGCTTAAACAGAAAATGATGGCAAATTCTGAATGTGCAGAAAAATGCAGGATTTATTGCATGCAGCTGAACAAGTTGGAAAGCATACTTTGCAGTGTGGGTTTGATTTTCTGGAGGCCTCCTGCAGGGCCGCTGTTACGGGTTCTGTCATTAGGAGGCATGCTTGGTTAAAGGAACAAAATCTGCCTGACCATGTTAAAGCAAAATTATTAGATGCTCCTTTACAACATGATACCTTGTTTGGTGTTAAGGCAGAAGAAGTGTTAAAGAAAATGGAGGACAAAGCTAAATCTATGCAAACGGTCAAGGATTTCTTACAGGTACAGCCACCTAGATTTAGCAGACACTGGCCTACAAAAAATTGGTCCTTTCCAGTCTCAGACAGACCTCAAAGGGGCAGATCCAGACACCCTAGAGGCAGATCACAGCCGCAAGGATCCTACAGGTCTAAGTAGTGGAGTGCTTCTACCTCCAAAGGTGGAGAAGACCAAGCACTTTCATACAGGAAACGTTCCCAATGACTTCCCCCTGCCTGCACCAAGCACTTATCTTCTGGCAGCACCCTTAGGGGGAAAACTAGCACTTTTTTCTCAAAACTGGCACATTATAACCCAGGACAAATGGGTTCTAGACAGTGTCACAAGGCTACAAGTTTCATTTCCATACCCTGCCAAAGGCAAACAGTTGGCCAGACCTGCCAAAAAATCAATGGGCAGAGGCTCAAAAACAAGTCGCAGCTCTCATAGACATGAGGGCTATTGAACAAGTGCCACAGCAAGAGCAGGGACAAGGATTTTACTTGACTGTTGTTGGTACCCAGAAAGGACAAAGCATGGAGACCACTGCTGGACCTATCTATTCTAAACACTTTCCTGGATATACCAAAATTCAAGATGTTGACCTTACAGCAGCTTCTGCCCATGCTGGGCAGCAAGGCTTGGCTCATGACTTTAGACCTAAAAGAGGCATACCTGCATGTCCCAATCAGATAATCATGCAGAAGATACCTCAGATTCAAGGTTGGCTCAAAGCATTACCAATCCTTTGGCTTATCCACTTCTCCCAGGGTCTTCACAAAGTGCCTGGCACCAGTAATTGCTTACTGCAGACAGAGGAATACAAATATATCCTTACTCGGACTGCCTCATACAAGCAGAGAAGAAAGGACATTCTGCTACAGCATCTGCCATTTGTGATAAGACTTTTAACATGCCTAGGGTGCACAGACAACAAAAAGAAATCAAAACTAGTACCCTCTCAAGAGAATAATATTCCTCGGTGCAAGCTTAAATACAACAGCTTATCTCACTCCAGACAAACAAAGGCAACTGACTACCTATTTCAAGGAAATGGCAACAAAGGCCCAGTTGTCTGTAAGAAAAATTCTGCAGGCTTTGGGCTTCATGGCATCCTACATCTTACTAATTCCATATGCAAGACTGCATATGAGGAAAAGTCAATGGTACCTAAAAAGTGTGTGGACACAACATTGTCAGTCTGGAAACAATGATTACTCTAATTCCCTGCCTGCAACAGGAGTTTCGATGGTGGACAAAGGCTTGTCACCAAAACAAGGGACAGCCATTCTCACTACCCCCACCCAGGCAGAGCCCAACGACGGATGCTTTAGATTATGCCTGGGGGGGCACACATGGCAGGAAGAGGCATTCAGGGCACCTGGTCTACAAACCAAAAGCATCTACATATCAATCAAAAAGAGATGCTAGCTGTACAAAATGCCCTGACAGCCTTCAAGGACCTACTTCATCCGGGACAACTACTGATAAAGACAGACAACACCACGGTCATGTGGTACATAAGCTGGGGGGCACTCATCTTATCCCCTTTGCAGACAAGCATTGGCTTTATGGGACACAGCATTAATTTAACAAGTTCATCTGCAGGCACGATTCTTGCCAAGAAAGGAAAATACTCTGGCAGACGAACTAAGCAGAAACCTCATGGATCCCCACGAATGGCACATGGATCCAAAAGTCTTCAGCATGATAAAGAAATGGGGACGCCCGGACATAGATCTATTTGCCTCCCCTCAAAACTATCAACTAAAAAGATTCTGCACAAGGACTTATCACAGACAAGCTTGGAAAGTGGACGCCTTATCTTTCAACTGGACAAACCTATCAGTATATGCCTTTCCTCCACTGCCTCTCCTCTCCAAGGTACTCCTAAAGGTCAGGTAGGAGAAACCAAAAATGATTCTGATTGCCCCAGACTGGCCACGCCAGTACTGGTGTCCGATCTTAAGGAACTTGTCCCAGTGCCCAGCCTGGACCTTACCTCAAATACCTAATCTACTGTCCCAGCAAAACAGATTCTGCACAGCCAACTCAGGACCCTAAACTTGGCAGCATGGCGGATAATGTAGTCATACAAACAACAGCTCTCAGTAAAGGTATGATGGATGTCATTTTAGAAGCCAAAAGGCCTAGTGCTAGAAAATCCTATGCTGGGAAATGGAAGAGATTTTGTGCTTGGAACCAAGCTCAAGGAACTGATACAGCTGTCCCAAATATTCCTCAGATTTTGCAATACTTAACTGAGATGCTGGACGAAGACCCATCTTTTTCATCAATTAAAATCCATGCCTCTGCCATTTCGGCTCATTACAATACAGAGCCACCACTCTTTTCTCATCCTTTATTAAGGCAGTACCTCAGAGGAGCCAAAAACTTAAGGCCTCCAAGGAGAACGCCAGTACCTGCATGGGACCTCAATATGTCTTGGAAAAACTTACCTTACCTCCTTTTGAGCCAGCTGCTACTGCGGATATAAAGTTCTTATCTTGGAAAACAGCTCTGGTCCTAGCAATAACTTCTGCAAGACGAGTTTCAGAGCTACAGGCTCTCATGGCTGTGGAACCCTTTATCATTTTTTATCCAGACAGGGTTTCTCTGAGAACAAACCCTACATTTATGTCTAAGGTGGTATCCAGTGTAGCTCTTAACCAAACAATTCATTTGCCAAGTTTTTATCCAAATCCACAGAACACGGGGGAGAAAATTCTGCATTCTTTGGACGTACACAGAAAACTTAGATTCTACTTGGACAAAACTAAAGTTTTCAGAAAGAACAATTACTAGTGGCATACGCCACAGCATCACAAGATAAGGCTATCTTCAAGCAGACTGTTTCAAAGTGGATAGGTCACTGCATTCGATGTTCATCATGTTTCACTGTTGCAGTCATGACTGTAGGGTTCTCCCCTGCTGGCAGGCAGTCCTCGGTCGGCCAGAATCCCAAAGTCTGGGTCCGGCGTCGGCTGCTCAGCCATG
The DNA here is from genome assembly GCF_019279795.1 of Protopterus annectens. Lineage (NCBI taxonomy): Eukaryota > Metazoa > Chordata > Ceratodontiformes > Protopteridae > Protopterus > Protopterus annectens. The sequence goes on along the minus strand of NC_056727.1, from coordinate 535,071,410 downwards.
CTCCCTGATGTCAGAGCGCCAGGAGTACAAAGCTGACAGCCGACACCATGTTCTCCAGTCTTTCTTGCCGTGCAGTGATAGCAGTTCGCATTTGCCGGTCAGCTGACTCCTGACAATTTTTTCTAAACTTACTTCAGTCCGAAGACTTTCTTCTCCTACTCAAAGCTAAGTACACCGTTGGGGAAACTTTTTTCTTGCTCCAGTCCGTTGTCAGAAAAAGTTAATAATTGTATTTCATCTGGGAAGCAAATACCTCATAAGGATTTTCATTCTTACTGTATTCCTTGCTTAGGCCCTGGCCACGACATAGCTAGTTATCGGTTTTGTGCTAGATTCTATCAACGTACGATTAAACGAAGGTACGGTTTTGCATTTCATTACTTCGGTAGGCATTTTAATTACAAAATTTCATCTGATTCTGTTCCGGCTACCGGAGTTCACAAATGACGCAAGGATAAAGACAGGCCTCCGAGGTCCAAATCGGATGATATTGTACAAGCAGAGCCAGCTTCAGGTTCAGCAGTCGTCAGTGAGGCGCTTTTGCAGCCCCTGTCATCTGCCATTTCAGAACAGATGGCCAAAACGGACTCCCACGAGGAGCCAACTAGGCCTTTGAATATTTCTGTTGCAGGACCTTCAGACAATGCTCCTTCGGATGGGTCCGGAGCTGCTGTGCAGGTACCGGCTTCCGAAGGGGTTTTCAGGCCTACTCAACTTCTAATAAAGGCAAAGACAAAGGCAAAGACTCCTTCCAAATCAAAGACTACAGCCCAGGCCTCTTCTGATCCGTCACCCAAGTCTCAGAAACAGTTACTTAAGATGGCGGAGGACTTACTTACTATGATTAGGGGTTCACAACCCCCTCCAGATAAAAGGCCAAGGCAGGAAGTGTATTATGACTCCTCTGATCAGGCTTCTGTTAAGTTTCTTCTGACCAGGAATATTGATTCTGATGATGAGGAATCCATTCCTTCAGCTTCTCCCCCTGAGGATTTCTCTTTTGGGGAAACTTTACATGAAATGAGGGAACATTTTCACTGGGAAGGACAGGAGTACTCGGAATCTAAGAAAAGACTTGGGGATTTTCTTCTTCTTCCCCAACATAGACCCCTGGCTATCCCTCCTATTTTGGATATTGTGGATGATGCTTTTTCGGAGGCCAACTTAATTCCGGACTCTCTTCCTCCAGCTCCTGTTAAGCCAGACAGATATTGTAGGGTTCCTGATTCCCACCAGTTTTTATACAAGAATCCTACTGCTGATCCTGAAACCATTTCTCAGGGTTCTAAGGGGGTTAAGGCCGCTACTGCTAAAAACCCCATTCCCACTGAGAAGGATTCCAGATCTTTAGAAAGATGGGGAAAAAAAGTGTACACTTCTGCTACTTTATCTATTAGGGCTTTAAACTGTCAATTTCATATACTGAAACACCAGCAATTTCTTATGTCTGTTTTGAAACAAAAGCTAACTTCCATTTCTGCCTGTGCAGATGATAAGGAATTACATGACTTAATGCATGCCACTGAACAAGTTGGGAAGCATGGTTTACACTGTGGATTTGAAGCCTTGGAGGCTTCTTGTAGGGCTGCTGCCTCTGGTACAGTCATTAGAAGGCATGCTTGGTTAAAGGAACAAAACTTGCCAGATCAAGTAAAAGCTAAGTTATTGGATGCTCCTGTTGAGCATAATGTTTTGTTTGGACCTAAGGCTGAAGAGGTGATAAAGAAGATGGAGGACAAGGAAAAATCCATGCAAATGGTTAAAGATTTCTTACAAGTACAGCCACCCAATTTAGTAGGAATTGGCCTACAAAAGATTAGTCCTTTCCCAATTCAGACACGCCTCAGAGGGGTAGATACAGACGCTCCCAAGGAAGGCCTCAAACGCAAGCTTCTTGTAGACCAAGACAGTGGACTGCTTCCACCCCTAGGGGAGGAGAGGACAAGGTCGCAAGCTCATAGAAAACAGGCTCAATGACTCCCTCTGTTGGGCTGCAGGAACTTCTTGCCTGGAAGCCCCTCTCGGAGGAAAACTTTCTCTTTTTCACCTAAATTGGACTCGTATAACCCAAGACAAGTGGGTTCTGGATGTGGTTTCAAGAGGTTACAAATTCCATTTTCATACCCCACCAAGACCAAGCGGATGGCCGGATCTTGCAAAACATCAATGGTTAGAGGCCTTAAACCAGGTGGAGGCTCTCTTGGCTATGAAAGCCGTAGAACTGGTTCCACTTTCAGAGATGGGACAAGGTTTTTACTCAAGGCTCTTTCTAGTCCCCAGAAAGCAAACTTCATGGAGACCCATTCTGGATCTGTCAGTCTTAAACACTTTTCTCGAGATACCAAAATTAGATGCTTACTCTACAGCAGCTACTTCCAGTGCTGACCAAAAATGCATGGATGGTAACTTTGGATTTAAAGGAGGCATATTTACACATTCCCATCAGGCAGGAATGCAGAAAATACCTCAGGTTCAAGGCCGGATCGAGGCACTATCAATTCTCTGCGCTGCCCTTTGGATTGTCTACTGCACCCAGGGTCTTCACCAAATGCCTGGCTCCAGTAGTAGCTTATTGCAGACTCAAGGGAATTCAAATTTACCCTTATCTGGAAGACTGTCTTATTCAGGCAGTCAGCAAGGATGTCTTACTCCAGCATCTAGAATTTGTTCAGAATCTTCTCAAGTTCCTGGGATTCACTGTAAACATAAAAAAGTCAAATTTGACACCCTCACAACAGATAACTTTTCTGGGTGCTCTTCTAAACACAACAACCCAGATGGCATTTCTGACATCCGAAAAACAATTACAGCTGGCTTCAACTTTCAAAACCTTGGCAACTTTAACTCCGCTATCTGCAAGGAAATTCCTGCAGGCTTTGGGTTACATGGCCTCCTGCATCCTTCTCGTACCATATGCAAGACTACATATGAGGAAAATACAGTGGTACCTAAAAAGTGTATGGTCTCAGCATTGCCACAGTTTAGACATACAGATCACCATCATGCCTTGTCTTTAAAAGGAATTCCTTTGGTGGTCCAAGGCATGTACTCTAAACAGGAAAACCTTTCAATCTGCCTCCAGCCACTCAGATACTAACCACGGACGCTTCAGATTATGCATGGGGAGCCCATTTTCAGGGCAACTGTCTGCAGGGCCTTTGGACAAAGGATCAGAAGCACCTGCATATCAATTTAAAGGGAAATGTTAGCCGTTCAGAACGCTCTATTGGCTTTCAGGAATCTTCTACAACCAGGACAGCTACTGATACCAGGACAGCTACTGATACGGACAGACAACACCACAGTTATGTGATACATAAACAAGCAAGGGGGATCTCATTCCTATCCCCTTTGCAGACTAGCCATGAATCTATGGAACACAGCTCTAGCTTGCAAACTGGACCTTCAAGCTGAGTTTCTACCAGGGAAGCAAAACTTCCTGGCAGACAGTCTGAGCAGAAACCTGTCGGGCCCACACGAATGGATGCTGGACACCGAAATATTCAGGATGATTGCAGCAGTCTAGGGATGTCCTCACATAGACCTCTTTGCATCCCACCTCAATCATCAACTACACATTTTTTGCACCAGGACATTCCACGAACTAGCTTGGAAAGTGGATGCACTTTCATTCAGTTGGAGAAACCTCTCTGGGTATGCCTTCCCGCCTCTACCTCTTCTTCCACGGGTGTTGTTAAAGATCAAACAGGACAAGCCCAAGATGATAATTTTGCTGGCCCCAAATTGGCCTCGACAGTTTTGGTACCCAACACTGAAAAACCTTTGTCTGGAGCCCCCTTGAGTATTACCACAGACTCCGAACCTTCTGTCCCAGCACCAGGGTCAGGTTCTGCACTCCCATGTCAAAACTCTCAGCCTGGTGGCCTGGTTAATCCAGGGTCTTTGATTCATTCTCTCCTACCCAAGCAGGTTATGGATGTCATTTTATAAGCCAGACGTCCTAGCACTAGAAAATCTTATGCAGGAAAATGGAAAAGATTTTGCTCCTGGATGCAGGCTCAGGATTCAGATCCTCTTATTCCTAACATTCCTCTGATTTTACTTTACCTGACAGACCTCTATAAGGGTCTCTCTTTCTCTTCCATAAAGATCCATGCTATTTCTGCTCATTATAATACAGACCCTCCTATCTTTTCCCATCAGCTCATGAGACAGTTTCTCAGAGGAGCTAGGAACTTAAGCCCCCTAGATCTCCTCCCATTCCTGCTTGGGATCTCAACTATGTTTTGGAAAAATTCACCTTACCTCCTTTTGAGCCTGCTGCCACATCTGACATCAAGTTTTTATCTTGGAAGACAGCAATCCTGTTAGCTCTGACCTCTGCCAGGAGGGTTTCGGAGTTGCAAGCTCTCATGGCTGTGGAACCTTATATTTTTCATCAAGACAGGGTGTCTTTAAGGACTAATCCTACTTTCATGCCTAAGGTGGTTTCCAAAGTGGCTTTAAATCAAACTATTCACTTGCCAACTTTTTTCCCCAGTCCTAAAATAAGGGGGAAAGGATCTTGCATTCCTTGGATGTACACAGACAACTACGTTTTTACCTGGACAGAACCAAGGATATCAGGAAATCAGAGCAATTTTGTTTCTTATGCTTCAAGTTCCCAAGGTAAAGCCATTTCAAAACAGACCATTTCTAAATGGATTGCTCATGGAATCAGATTTTGCTATTCACACCATGGAAAGCAAATCCCAGGGGGTATAAGGACTCACTCTACCAGAGCTGCTACCACTTCAGCTGCCTTCCTCAGGGGAGTTCCTACCAAAGACATTTTGGAAGCTGCAACTTGGAGTTCAGTGCATACTTTTTCCAAGCACTACAATCTACCTCTCTACTCTAAGTCTAGGGCAGGCTTTGCTCCTGCTGTCTTGCAGGGCCTTTTAGCCGGCCCCTCTACTTTATGACCACCTCTCTTTTATTCTGCTTTGGGATTCAACCCTACAGTCATGACTGCAACAGTGAAACACGATGAACATAGTACAGTTGTGTACACTTACCTTAAATGTAGATGTTCGAGTGTCTTCACTGTTGCAGTCTGGGTTACCCTCTCTCCTGTCCCCTCTTATTTTTTCTTTTGTGTGGTTCCCTTCACCCTTCTTTTGAGGTGTATTTGCAAAGGGTATGGGGTCTTACTCATTTTGGAATACCTGACATCTGGGACAAGAAAAACTGGAGAACATGGCGTCGGCTGTCAGCTTTGTACTCCTGGCGCTCTGACGTCAGGGAGCATGGCTGAGCAGCCGACGCCGGACCCAGACTTTGGGATTCTGGCCGACTGAGGACTGCCTGCCGGCAGGGGAGAACCCTACAGTCATGACTGCAACAGTGAAGACACTCAAACATCTGCATTTATGGTAAGTGTACACAACTGTACTTTTCTGCTACTCACAGCATGGCAAACCAGTGCCTAGGGGCCTTAGGCCACATTCAATCAGAGCTGCAGCCACTTCTGCAGCCTTTCTCAGGGGAGTACCAACCAAAGACATTTTAGAGGCTGCTACTTTGAGTTCATTGCATACCTTTACAAAACATTACAATCTGCCTCTCTACCCTAAATCCAGGGCAGGCTTTGCCACTGCAGTTCTGCAGGGCCTCATAGCTGCTCTTAATGCTGTTTAGCTCCTGCCCCCCAACCATAGATTTGGGACTCAACCCAAACGTAATGACTGCAACAGTGAAACACGAAGAACATAGTACAGTTTTGTACACACACACACATATATATATATATATATATATATATATATATATATATATATATATATATATATATATATACCATAAATGTAGATGTTAGAGTGTATTCACTGTTGCAGTCCAGGTAACCCACCCGCCATCCCCCTTATTTTTGCTGGAACTTATCTTTACTTCTCTAATCTATACAACCTAGGTGGTGTATTTGCTTATAGATGAAGGTAAAGCTTATTTTGGTGCATGTATGTTTTATTTACATAATTTTAGCCTACCCTTTTAGGGGCACCTGACATCTGGGGCAAGAAAAATTGAATAAAATGGCGCTGGCTGCATCTTTTATACCCCTGACGACCTGACGTCAGGGAAGAGGCGAGAGCAACTGACGCAGGACCCGAGACTTTGGAATTCAGGCCGACTGAGGGCAACCTGCCAGCAGGATAACCCAAATCTAATGACTGCAACAGTGAATAGACTCTAACATCTACATTTCTGGTAAGTGTACAAAGCTGTACTTTCTCTGCACTGCCCTTTGGCTTGTCTACTGCGCCCAGGGTATTCACAAAGTGCCTGGCTCCAATTATTGCATTTTGCAGGCAAAGAAGTATTCAGATATATCCATACCTGGACGATTGTCTAATTCAGGCAGAAAACCAGGGCATACTTTTAAATCATCTGGCGTTTGTAAAAAGGGTTCTAACTTGTCTGGGGTACACCATAAACAAAAAGAAATCACAACTGGTATCCTGTCAACAAATTACATTCCTGGGTTCAAGCTTGAATACAACTGCCCAGATGGCTTACCTCACGCCAGAAAAGCAAATTCATTTCGTAACCTACTTCAAACAAGTGGCCACAAAAACCCTGCTTTCTGCGAGACAAATACTGCAAGCCTTGGGGTTCATGGCCTCCTGCATTCTTCTTATTCCATATGTAAGACTGCATATGAGGAAACTACAGTGGTATCTAAAAAGTCTATGGAGTCAACATTCTCACAGCCTGGAAACGATTCCTTTCATACCTTGCCTACGCCTGGAGTTCCTCTGGTGGGCAGAGGCCTGCCAGCAAAACAAGGGACTAACATTCACACTACCCCCTGCCACCCAAACCCTAACTACAGATGCATCAGACTATGCATGGGGGGCTCACTTGGCAGGGACGTGCATTTAGGGCAAATGGGACCCAAATCAAATGCAC